>NC_021165.2:2703635-2718582 GCF_000331145.2 Cicer arietinum | reverse complement strand
TAATTAGTTATAACATTGATCATTTAATTAAAATAAAGTGCATTAAATAAGTATTTAAGGATAGTATGTCCTCCATTGCCTCTAAAAAACAACGTCTCATTAACAAATTAGTTAATAGTATGTCCTCCATTGCCTCTAAAAAACAACGTCTCATTAACAAATTTAAATGAACAGTTCTGATACACCTGATTATAATATAATCTCTAGATTATGATTGATTTGAATTAACGGTTGAAATTATTGTTTTACTAAAAACACTAATTGTGTATTCTTTCTCAAATTATTGTTGTAATCAATTAGTTCCCAATTAAAAATTCATTGAAACTTACAACAATATGATTATTCTTTTATTTACTTTTGACTGCTCTGTTTCAATGAAATTAGTTTTGTAAAATTGATTTTGTCATGATAAGAGTTTTTATTTTTATTACAAAATCAAGCTTTTAAGGTTTTGCTAATATGTGTCTTTAATTAAGACATATATTAAGAATTTGAAAAGTAAATTTTTTATTTAAATTTATTTTTGGTCCTTTTATTATTTAAAATGAATTTTTAGTCATTTTATTTCTATAACTAGAGTCTTTTGGTCTCGTACTATTACTAATTCCTTTGGTTTTTTTTGTTTGGTTTTTTTTGTCTCCATTATTTTCAATCATCAGTCACTCTCATTAACTTATTTAGGGACACTAAAAAATCGATTTTAAAAATGAGGGAACTAAAACTTAATTTTATGTAAAATAAGGGACCAAAAATATGTTCAAATTTAATTTTTTTAATACGACAATTTTTTCACATGTATATTAAAATTTAATAAAAGTATTTTAAATCATTCAACTAAAATATCTATTCAATATTCCTTAATAAAAGTTTAAATTTTAATTTAATCAAATGTATCACAATAAAATTTATTAGATAACTTTTTTTTGCAAGAAAAAATATTAATAGATAATTCATTTTAAAATAAATATAAGTTTCAAATTAAAAAATAAAAAAGCAAATATACGCGCATAATTTTTATAGGGCTATCAAATATCTGAAATTCGAACCAAATCATTATATTTTATTTTACATTATATCATAATACTATGTTAAAATAAATTAGACTCTTGTATACATGTTCATAAATAAATTATATTTGTTTAGGCATAATAGATTTATAACCATTCTATGCTAACTATACTTTAGATCTATAATGCTCATGTGTTTCTTTTATTATTTTGACTCGCAACTCATATGATTTTGTTAAAAATCACTTTACACTTATTTTAGTGGAGGCATAGTTTTTATCCGCACAATAATGGTATTAGGATTTATGTTAGGATTTATATTTCTTACATTTGATCTATGGGTAATATGGTTTTTATATTTCTACATTCAAAAGTGTCTCGTTTGTTAAACACGATGTATGGTATACCACGAGCAGCAAATGAGTTCATATATAACACATTTACCACTCTTGAATTTGAACAAACTAACTGTTCAAGATGTTTGGAGAACTTTTAAAATATGAAAAAATTCACAATATTTTTTAATATGGTGACACGTAGAGCTGTCAAATGGGTCAGTTCAGCCCGACGCACGTTGGCCTGAAGGACCCGTGAGTACCCATGAATGGGCTAGGTTGATCCGGCCCAATTCGTTAAGAGGTTGTGTTCTTTCAAGACATGCTCATCTAATATGAGCTATGCGGGCCAATAGCCCGATCTGGCTAATTTTTTCTTGATATTTTTTATTTTAATTAATAAAAATAAAACAAATATCATCTTCAATCATTTATCACATTAGAGACAATAAAATACACTACATAGAATCTGATCGCGTTTAGTATTCAGAGTAAAAGGATGAAGTTGGAATCAATATTGGTCTTGGTCGGCAGACAACAATCACCAAAGAAGCTGAGCAGACGAATGTGTTGGACCGACAATTCTAGTATTAGTTGAAAGCACCGCAACAATGTTATGTTGTTCTTGACTTTTAGCGAAATACATTTTTTTTAGTAAGTTAAGTTTTCTTTTCTTTCTTAATTATGGTCGATCTATTACTTTTATTTTTCTTTTTAAAACTAACTTAAAAACACAACTTTTTAAAATCAAATTAAAAATAGCAAACAAATCTATTATTTGAGTCATTCTAAATTTTCCTCTTAATACTTGTTTGCATAAACTTTTTTAATTGTAGTGGACCAATCCATAGTCCGCTGACATGGTCCGACCCAACTTCATTTTTAATGTAGTATGTTAACACGTAAATATAATATTTTTAAGGCCCGACCCATTTGATGTAGCCTATTTTGATAATTCTAGTGACACAAATATGTCATTTGTAAAGTACAATTTTGTATGTTAACACATGTAGTATACTATTTTCCTTTGCTCTTTTTTTTTTTGGACAAAATTTGTGTATGTTGTTGTCTAACGTTTCTCCTCACCAACCATAAAATGCTCCTCCTCAAATTTAATAAATAACCACTGCTAAATGCAAAATAAATCCATGATTTAAGTATATACAACATCAAAAATTAGTAAAAAAAGAAATCAATAAAAAATTTGTAATAAAATTTAGTACGCTGTTTTCACATCTTAATTTTTCTAATGTTATTGGACGATAAGATTAATGTATTAAATAATTTAAAAATATAAAATTTGATTGTGGTCAAACTCAATTTGATTGTACAAGTCAACCAAATGAAAAACTATACTTTTGGAGCTCCTATATATATTCAAACTGGCATTGGATCAACTAAAAAAGAATTTACGAGTTTCAGAATCCAACAAGTAAAATTGATTATGAAAAGAATGATAATTAAATTAATGGTCTAAAATATTAATTCATTATGAGTTAACGTATTAGATTTTTTTATTGGTTGGTATCGTAGTTATTCACTTCATTTAAGCATAGGTGCATCATTGATTAGATTTGGAGGTCAACCGGTAGTGGGAGATTGCCTAAAGAAAAACTAAAAAATTCGGGTTTCATGGCATTGCTTATGATTATAACCAAAATGACGTAATACCTAAAGATATGAAGTCATATAGTGACCCTGACTCAAATTGTTATGATTTGTGGTACCATAGTTATGAAGAATCTTTGTGACGACAAATTATTCTTTATGATGAACCAGGTGGAGAATATAGTATATGATTGTATCGACAAATTTATTTAATAAAATTTTGGTTCACCTTTAATATTAATTGTCGATGTATATAATGGTGTGCGAAAGTTAAAATTCATTCAAATAAATATATACAAACTATACTAAACTTAATAAATAAGTTAATAGTCGGTCAGGTGATAATTTGGGACTAATGTCAACCCACCAACATGCAAAGAATAATTATGAATGTATCAATTAAAGAAAAAGGAGAGCCAATATATAGATAGATGATACACAAATTGCACACTACATAAAAGGATATATTTGTCTACTTTCATTATCCATGTCTAAGTTTAATCTCTACAACTTACATTCTTATTATCTTTAATCTAACATCTAAGAAACTCCAAATGAAGATAATACATTGAGAAAACTAAATAATTGCAAATACAAAATAAAAATAAAAATTATTAGAAGATATATAACAAACCAAACACTTTAACCTTTCAATATCTCTCAAAAATAAATCCTAAAGGACTTTACTTCTTTACTTAAATAGTTTTTGGATAAAAGGTCCTAGTAAGTGGTAGATTAAATAAAAGGAATGAATAGATTAGAAGAGAACTCACATGATATATTCTTTGAAGATAATTAAAGATTCAATTGAAGTTAAAATACAAAAGAGAATGCGAAACTACTCAAAGAAAATAGAAAAAATAAATAAATAAGAGCACTTAACAAAATAAGTATAAAATAAATAATTACCTCTAAGAAAAATAAATATAAAACTTATCAAATTAACAGAATAAAATTCAGATAAAATTGCCAACTATGTGTAGATCATTACGAATTAAGGGGTTGGCATGACATCATATATAAGCCACACCTCAGGCAACACTTTTAAATCCAACATGTAGGCCCCAACAAAAATTGAAAGTTCATAGAAACAAACAATAATTTAAAATGAAAATAAACTACCATTTTGACATGAAGTTAATTAGCAACCTGTCTTGGGCTCCAACCACACAAAACAAAATAAAGCTAGAAAAGAACCCAAGATGAATCTAAACAACCAAAAAACACAATTTGTGCCAACAATGGCTGATATTCGAATTTAAAGAGAAGTAGAAAGTTAAGACTTCAAATAAAAATTAGTCCTTTTTATTTGAAAAGTCAAATGAGCAATAAAAATTTATAGAATAATGATGAAATGGAACGTTTTTCTATTTCATATTTTATCACTAGATGCAATAATTTCATCGCATATAGCAAGCACATATGCACAATCAGATAAGGTTTCGCTATTTTGGCATTTTGGGGAAATTAGCATGTTGCCCCCTTCCACTCCTTCATTACCTCTATTGACAACTCTTTATCGCTAAATGTCCCAAAAATATTCCCACCACAAAACCAGATTTGACTAATCTTAAACTCAATTCTTGTTCGAAATTCAGATTTGAGTTATCCTAAAAAAGAAAAAAAAATACCGCATACATCAAAAAACATATTTTATATTGGTAGAAGATTGAATGTCTAACACATTAAAAAAGGAGGAGAATTAACGTCACACTCTTTAATATATATATTTCAATTTATTATCTTTTATTAATTAAAATTTACATGAATCTCACTAAATTGTATGGATCTCATTTAAGTTTATTAAAACTCAAATTAATTTTAATCAATAAAAAAGAGTGTGTTAAAAAATATATGTGAAAGAGTATGTGAATAATATTATTATTGAAAAACATATTAATGTATAAGGTATTTTTTTATTCTTTCTTTATTTTATATTAATTTATTTGTTAAGTTTAGTATAGATTGTATATATCTTTTTATATTAATTTATTTGTTAAGTTTAGGATAGCTTGTATATATTTATTTCACCTGGTGCACCATAAAGAAAAGCTTGTCACCAGAAAAGTCTTTCGTAACCACATACCACAAATCATAACAATTTGAGTTAGTGTCACTATATGGCTTCATATTTTCAGGTTTTACGTCATTTTGGTTATAATTTGAATCGATAATTTGAAGCGATGGCATGAAATTCGAGTTTTTGAGTTTTTCTTTAGAGAATCTCCCACTACCCATTCAGGGACTATCCATGCGCCTGTGCTTAAATGAGTGAATAATTGTCTTGATCAATATCCAATAATAAAGAATGGTTCTAGTCCAAGCGTTAACCACCAATTACTTATAGATCGGTCCTACAAATATTTAAACAATAAAATATAATGATATTAATCAAAAGATTCAATCAAAAATTAAATCTTATAAATGAGATTGAAGATATTTGAAAGATAATTACAAATTTAATTTCAAAGTTAAAATTCGTAAACCAATAATCTATATATAATATTAAAAAAATACATTTTCCAATTTTTTGTACACGTGGCATCATCTAAGTAACAGCGTTTCCTAGTTAAATTATCCATAAATGCATATATAATTAAATTTTCAAAATTCTTTTAAAACCATATAACTATTTGATATGTTCATTATTTGTAGATTTCAACTATAATAAATTATTGAAGCCCATCGAAGTTATGAAAAACATTTGAATAATATTTATGATCATATTGCATATTGTGATAACCAAAATAATCGGTCAAAAGAGTCAATTTAGATCAACTAATATCTACAAAAGAAAATGAATTGAATTAAATAATTTCATTAAACAGTTGGCCATTTTAATTTCCTAGTGCCAAGTTTTTCAAATGTACCAATCCGAAATTTTACATTTCCATTCTTTAAAATATTCCAACAATCAAAACATTTCCTCAACAATTACCATATATTGTGAAATCAATTTGGTTCATCATCTCAACTTTATACTTTAGCAAAAAATACTCAGGGAATTAATAAGAGAAAGAGGTAAAAGTCCAAGGGTAATTTCAATGACAAATAAATAGTAAAATAAATTTAATTTAATATCTTTCAGAACACTAAATACATATAGTATAGTGAGGTTTCGTGTTACAAAATAATTACAATAAACAAATATGACATATTTCTCTGTTATTTTTAAACATGTGGCAACCTCTATGAAGTTGCGATTTTTGGTTAAATTATATATGAATTTAATTTTCTTAAACAGTAAACAATATGTATTTTAACTCAATTTTCAAAACTCTTTCACAACGGTATAATGCTTGCAAATTCACTCTCTGTATATTCTTTAAAAGGATCTATAAAAGAAACTTGTAACGGTTACAAATAATTAATGAATGATATTTACCCTAAACTTGCTTGAAAAAATCATCTCAATTTTTAAAAATTGAAGTATAATAAAATTTGTTTAGTTTCAGAAACCCCTAAATCTTTTAGAAATTTTTTTTAACTAAAATAGATTTTTTTCATATTACTTATTTTTTATTTTAAAGTTTTCTGATAATTAAAAAAATCAATTTTTTAGAATTACTTATTTATAAATAAAAAAAAAGAAAAAGTCACAAAATATTCTTTACTTTAGAAAAAGAAAAGTAATTTTCGAAAAAAGAAAGTATTGAAATTTTTGCTGACTTTTTGTTTTTCTTTCAAAAAATTTAAAATATAAAAAAATGCAATTAGTTTAAAAAAATAATATACACATCATTCACACATTTAGTGACTAATATAGGTTATATATATATTTTATACTTCATTCATGTTTTTCGTTGATAGTCAATATAAAAGAATACTTTTGTATAATTTTATTTTATTTTGTTTGCAGAACAAAGCAAAAGGGTGATTTAAAATTTGTTTATTGGTTATGTGTTTAATTTATATATATTAGTGGTCGGTGGGCCAAAAAAAAAGTGGCAATGCTGGCCCAATAAGAAAAGGGATGAAAACAAAATAAAATAAGAAACACGAAAAAAGAAGAAGAATGAGGAATGACAGAAATGACAATTGTTTTTGAATTCTCTGTAAGTAGTCAAATTCTCTCTTCCCTTTCCTTCCAGCCATACACACTTTTAATGACTAATATACATTATATATATATATATATATATATTTTATATTTCGTTCATTTTTTGCTTTCATAATCAATACAAAATAATACTTTTTTATCATCTTATATTGTTTTGTCTCCAGACCAAAGCAAAATGGGTGATTTGTAATATGTTAATTGATTATGTGCTTAATTTATATTATTAAAAGAATAAAAACAAAATTTGTGCCATTGCTTCAAAATTTATGAGAGTGCCACGTATTAGCTAGGCTTTAAAAGTATGGTTTTTGTAATAAAAACAAAAACTTTTTGACACAAAGTTTCTTGTATCTACTATCAGTTTTACAAAACTCATTTCATTGAAACACATACACAATCAAAAGTAAATAAAAGAATAATCATGTTGTTGTTAGTTTGAATGAATTTTTAATTGGAACTAATTGGTGGATAAAAAAATACTTAAATAGAAAAAGAAAGTAGTAAGAATTTGAACAATATAAGAAGCAGATTGAAATTTAGTCAAATGTATATAAAAGTATTTTAACAATTATCAATGAACATATACAAGTAAAGTCACTTGAAGTCATAATCTCTAAAGTCCTCACACTAAAATGTTATTATATTTTTGAAAAATATATAAAATAATTAATATATTAATTTTTATTTATATTACACATTTAGTTCAATATGTATAAAATTAGCACATTATATGAAGCATCCATATAACGAAAACTATCCACAACACTTATCAACATGTATTCTAAAATAATTTTAACACCAAATCAATTATTTAAAATAATATTCCATTAATAAAATATTTGTTATAAAATTTAGGGTGTTACAATAATTTAGAAAGAAAATAAAATCTAACTTACTAAAAATAAAACAAAATTTATTTCGCTAAAATTCAAGAACAACATAACATTGTTGTGGTGTTTTCGATCAAGACTAGAATCGCCAGTCCAACATATTCGTCAGTTTAGCTTTATTTGTGATTGTTGTTTCTCAACCAATACCAATATCAATTAATTATGAGTTCATCCTCTTGCTTTAAATATTGAACGCATTCAGGTTCTATGTGGTGTTATGTAATATAATTTTATTTTATTTTATTTTCCTTGTACACTTATTTTTCTTGCACTCCTTCGTTACCTCTATTGACAACCCTTTATAGATCCTAATTTAGGTCATCCTAAAAAATAAAAAATTAGACTGATGAAAGTTAGATTGAAAACTATGGTGGAGAAGATTATGAGGTAGAAGAAAAGACAGGGGCGTTGGAGAGGAGCTTAGAGATTACTATAGACAAATACAATAAATTTATCTATTATTCATGTACACGTGACACTCTCTATATAGTTGTTTTTAGGCTAAATGATACCTCTAGTCCCTTAACTTAATTTCAGTTAACGTTTTAGTTAATTGTTTATTTTTCTTCGATTTGGTCCTTTATTTTAATTTTAATTGACAATTTGATCTTTTAAGTTTTAAAATGTCAACAATGTTATCCTTTTTTTTACAAAAATTCATCAAAATTTTCAACAAAAACTCATAAAATTAATTATATTCTTCAATATAATACAAATTTCATCAAATTCGTAACTCAAATCTTTAAATAAACACATATTTTTATCTCTAACAACATCAAATAAAGAATGAAAATATGAGTTTATTTGAATATTTGAATTACGAATTTGATGAAATTTGTATTATATTGATGAAATTTGTATTATACTGTTTGAAATTTTTGATGATTGTCACTTAAAATTAAAATAAAGAATCAAATCGGAAAGAAAAAAAAAGATAAAAGACTAAAACATTAACTGAAATTAAGTTAAAGGACCACGAATGGTATTTAACCGTTGTTTTTATTTGGATAATACCTTATCTTATGTTTTTTCAAGTGTGCAGATGATACTCAAGTATTTATTAAATGATTATCCAACCATGTTATTTTTAGTTACATAAGAGAAACAGATGCATCTTCTAAGTAAGTACTGCATATGTCAAAAAAAACATATTTTATACTAGTAAAAGACTGAATGTCAATATACTAAAAAAATAAGGGAATTAACAACTAATTCTTTAAAATAAACATTTCAATTTATTTTCTTTTATTAGTTAAAATTCTTGTAGATCCCTCAAATTGTACGTGTCTTATTAAAGTTTATAAAACTCATGTTAGTTTTGACCAATAAAATAAGTATGTTAGAAAAAGTATGTCAAAAAGTATGTAAACAAAATTATTCCTAAAAATATATTAAATATATGAGGTATTTTTTCATTCAAACGTTTTTTATCTGAATTTATTTGTTAATTTTATTGTAGTTTTGTATATATTTTTTCTTCAAAAGTCATTTGCATAAATTTCAACTTCACGTTCCATTATATACAGCAACAATTTATATTAAGGATGAACTAAAATTTTATTAAATAAGATTGTCAATACAATCATATACTACATTTTCCACCTGGTCCACCATAAAGAAAAGCTTGATGCCAAAAAGGTCCTTGATAACCTTGGTACCACAAGTCATAACAATTTGTGTTAGTGTCACTATATGGCTTCATATCTTTAGGTTTTATATCATTTTGGTTATAATCTGAATCGATAATCTGAAGCGATCCCATGAAACCTGAGTTTTTGAGTTTTTCTCTAGGAAATCTCCCACTACCCATTGGGGGACTATCCATATTCGATGGAGCATATGTTTGACCTCCAAATCTAATCAATGATGCGCCTGTGCTTAAATGAGTGAATAATTGTTTTGGCCAATATCCAACAATACAACTATTTTCTAGTCCAATTGTTAACCACCAATTACCTGTAGATCGGTCCTACAAATATTTAAGCAATAAAATATAATTGAATAAGTTACTAGGATATGATACCAACCAATAGAAAAATCAAATACTTTACCTCATAATGAATTAATATTTTAGACCATCAATTTAATTATCATTCTTTTCTGTAACTTTTTAATATTTCTCAATATTTCATATTAGAAATATTAAAAATAATTACATGGTACATCTCTTAAATATAATATAATTTAACAAAAAATAACTTTATAAACACTTGTTAACTTTTAAAGGTGTAATTTTTTATTTAAAATATAATATTTTCTCTTTCAAAAGCATTTGATTAATAAGTATTCTAATATATATGCATACGTTGTTAATCAATTTTACCTGCTGGATTTTGAAAACCATAAATTCTTTTTTAGTTGATCCAATGCCAGTTTGGATAAATATGGGAGATCCCAGAGTACAGTTTTTTATTTGGCTGACTTGCACAAAACCTGAACAATCATAATTGTAACATCCATTTTTCTTTTGACCATCCACCTGCATATTTGAATCAAATTGAGTTTGACCACAATCAAATTATGTATTTTTAAAATTATCTAATGCATTAGTCTTACCGTCCAATAACCAGTTATATGTAATCGACTGTCTCCATATAAACTTGGATGAACCTTGCATATCAATAAATTGATGAAAATAATATATCAAAAGAGAATTTTATACACAAAAGAATAAGGAGTGATATCTCTTTCCGTCACACACACACACACAATTTAATTTCTTGAAATTAAACAGAAATATTTTGGCATAAACATAATAAAAAGTAAATTACCTCAGCTCCAACTCGAATGCTATTACGTTGTGTTGGTGGACCACTTTCAATCCAAATTGAAGATGTGCTGTATTGATTTTTTTGAAGTGATAGATTATACACACCTATGAATGCGTACGCCCCATGAAATGTCATGTTTTGAGTTGTATCAAGGGTAACCGTCTGAAAAATACAAACAAATACAATATTTGAAATATGCAACATTTGTCCATATAATTGTTTTAAAAAATATACACTTACATGATAGCCAGGAGAACTTTGAGAATAATATTGAAAGTCTTCAATTTGTAAATTTGAAGATGAATTATTAACAATTTGATGTCTTCTTGTCCTGTTGTAAATAGGTACTTTTCCCGTAGGACATTCATTCACGATTTTACTATAAGATCTATTTCGCACAATATTCTTTGCGAAAGTTGGGTAAAGCTACAGTACAATGAAGAAGAAATAAAATAAAGTTTAATTAATAGTGATGTGTAACTAAAGTTAAAATTATTTACAAATGAATAAAATAATCTTTATTGATAAGTTTAATTACAACATTTGAACGATAAAATGCAAGATAAATATTTTATTATATACAACTATCGAAGAGTAAATTTATTAATTAATTACTATACCTGAATTTTGTGGTTTTTTAGCAAGGGATGTTGAAGAGTAGGTTGCTTGTGGATATCAACACACTCAAAATCATTGTCCACTTGATGCTGGATTTGTTAACCAAAAATTAACATAAATTAAATCACGAGTAAAACAAAATAAAAAGGTACAATAAGTGATAGACAATACCACGATGCTATCTGATACGGTAGAATTATATTGCTCATCTAATAGAGTTTTGCTACTTGCACCAATATTGCAGCATGCTACAAACAAGATTATAACTAGAAAGAGAAATAGCGCCATGATGTTAACTTTCAATTTGTATATGTATACGTGTGTATATCTATATATATAGAGGGTGAGAATCCCTTGACTAATACTGTAATAACAAAATAACTTAGTATAATTAATAAATTTTATTAATTCAATTTATGATTATTGATATAATATATTAATAATCAAACACACAAAATTATATATTCAAAATTAATAGTTATATAATCTAGTGATCAATATTTACTTATATTTTTAAAATGTTTATGAAACGCTTGGTATAAATTATTAAATGAAGTATCAAATAGTTTAAAAAATTTATAAAAATTTGTAGAGTCGATCTATCTAATAAAAACTTTTAATTTAGTTATTGGAATAATGAAATTTATCGTTTAAATTGAGTAATTAAACAAAATAACTAATCACAAAATTACTCTTTATATAATCTATGAAGACAAAGACATAAAAATTAATCTTAATACTTCAATTTTAAATGGACGGTCAAGATTAATCGTAATTAGTTATAACATTGATAATTCAATTAAAATAAAATGCATTAGAGAAATATTTAAGGATATCAATCAGTTTTTTCAAATATATTAATCCTAAATAAACATTTTCCTTCCTTTTACTATAAATTGCAAAGTAATTTTTCAATTAAATTAAATTTCATTCATAAAAAGTCAACTCTGTAATTCAGAAAAAAAAGTACTCTCCAGATTTAATGAGAGAGATAAAATCAAATTTATTTCTAATTTAATTTAATACATTTAAGACAATTAAATGCATATTTTCAATTTCCTTTAATACATTTAAGATAGTCAAATGCATATTTTCAATTCAGTGTATTGTTGCAAAGTCGTTACTATAAAAAATACTACTTATTTCTTTATTATTCGTGTACATGAGAATACGTCTCCTGAGTCAGATTTTGAAACACATGAATGTAACTTACAATTAGTTTTTAAGTCTGAGTTCAACCTTAATATATATTTAAAAGTCTATTTTATATTAAAATATTTAAATAATATATTTTTATATTTTTAAAATAAACTAAACTAAATATTTATATGTAAGAAAAATTCATGAAATTATACTTTTTTTAGTCAATAAATATTAAGTTACTAACAAATAAAAATGTTACTAGTATATATATATATATGATTAAATTGCATCCGGTCGCTTAACTTAATTTCAGTTAACGTTTTAGTCCTTTATTTTTTTTCTTACCGATTTGGTCCTTTATTTTAATTTTAAGTGACAATTTAATCTTTTATTTTTTAAAATATCAATAATGTTATCTTTTTTTTTTTTTTGCAAAAAGTTATCAAAAATTTTACACGAAACCCATAAAATTAATTATCATCCTCAATATAATGCAAATTTCATCAAATTAATAACTTAAATCTTTAAATAAACTCATATTTTTATCTCTAACAACATCAAATAAATAATAAAGGATCAAATCGGGGAAAAAAAGATAAAAGACTAAAACGTTAACTGAAATTAATTTAAGAGACTACAAATGCAATTTAGTATATATATACACTCGACCTATTAGACCTAATATAATTTTTTATAAGTATGAGTCTGACCTATTTAATTTAATAAATTTTAAAAAAAAATTGAATTTAATCTATTTATTAAATAGATCAAATTAAATCAAACTTTAAATAGATCATGTCATAGAACCTTATATATTTCCATCCCTTCCTCCAAAATAGTAGTGCTTACTTGAATTACCCATAATTGTATTTTATTAAATTATAAATTTATATCAATTAGTATTATGGTTCTTTTTAATAATGTCATATAAGATTGAGAAAAATCATAACACATTAAGTATAATTTTTTAACAATGTAACTTTCTTACTTTTTTTATCTTCTGAAATTAATGAGTCACTAGAAAAATGGTTAGAGCATAAATTTTATATTTGAGATATATATATTTGTTATTAATCAATCTGTTAAATTTGATATTTTTTATATCTTAAAGTTCCAATTTTTGGTTAAATTATACATAAATTTTATTTTCTTAAATACTAAATAATGTGTTTATGGTTTAAATATGTCTTTGATTTTAATGATATGTTCTTTATGAAGTGGAAAATTATTGGCACATTGAATTTAAAATTAATAATTGTATAAAAAATTTGAAAGTAAAAAAATCAATTTTTTAATGGCCTTTTTTTTAAAAAAAGAATTTTAAAATTAAAACAATCGATTTTTTAAAATTACTTTTTTTTTTGTTTTAAAAATTTCAAATAAAAAAGTTAAAAGTCACAAAATATTATTTACTAAGTAATGAATTTTTTGCTGACCTTTTGTTTTTCTTTCAAAAAATGCAATTTTTTTAAAAAATAAATTATTTTAAAAACAAAAATACGTAATTTAAAAAAAAAAAGAAAATTTATTTTCAGAAATTTTTAAAGTAAAATAAAAAGTTATTTTATATTTAAAAATTCATTAATGTGGTATTATTTAATTTTAAAATAATTTTGAATTCAACGTCACTGTGATTTTCCGAATCATCATATACATATTATTAAAATATTGTCATATCATCAAATTATAATTTAAATTGAGAACGACACTAAATATCTAACAACTTTAAAAGTGGGAGACTAAAATTACTCAAAAAATCTGGAATAAAACTTAAGAATTTGATAAAATGGAAGGACTAAACCTCCATTTAAACATAAATTTTTAGAGATTTTAAAAACTGCAATTTCTTTTACAGTAACTAAAAACAAAGTGTTAAAATTTATAAGAATAAAAACTTAATTAATTATTTGGAAAATCATTTACCAATTAAATTGAATCTCATTCAACAACTATATGCTGTGCTTTCAATAAAAGATACTCGCGAGAATGAAAATGAATTTAATTTAATGTAATTAAGACAATTAAATCTATCTATCTATCTAACTCTAGCATTTTTTTATAATCATATTATGAAAACTGGCTATTGTACCCCCCCATTTAAACCTATACCCCCCCAAATTGTTGAAAATCCAATTTTATCCTTAAAAAATTCATAAAATTCATTTACTCTCAGTTAAAAAAAATTACCCAGAAATCTGAAATTCCTGAAATTTCCGGTAAGTTGCATCGAAATTTCCGGTAGTTATAATTGTTACCGGAAATTTGAAAAATGAAATTTCCGGTAGTTTTAATTTGAATACCGGATTTTTGAAATTTCCGGAAGCTACCGGAAATTTCAAAAAATTTGAAATTTCCGGTAGTCATTTTTGTTCACCGGAAATTTGGTTTTTTGAAATTTCCGGTAGTTAACCCGGAAATTTCAAAAATCCGGTACTTATTTTTTTTTTTTTTTTTTTTTTTAATTTGTTTTTATTTTTTTTTTTTTTTTTTTTGAATTTTTTTTTTTTAACTAGGG
>NC_021165.2:2696872-2698399 GCF_000331145.2 Cicer arietinum | reverse complement strand
TCATAAAACTCATGATCGTGCTGAGGCTGCTCATCATGGGGCTGCTCATCCTGTTCTGCATCAAACATAAGATTTTGCTGTGGCTGCTCATCCTGGGGCTGCTCGTCCTGAGGCGCCTGCCTTTCCTCATTTCTCTTTCTCCTTTTTTCAACAGCAGCTCTCCTATTTGATTGTGTAGGAGGCCGACCCAAAATAACCCTAAAAAAAACAGTAAAAGTCAAAATATGAAAAAATTGAAACACTTTACCCCCACATTGAAAAATCCAGAAAAGTAAGTTTTCAGAAAAAAAAGTTTTTACCGGAAATTTCAACAAAAACGAAATTTCCGGTAGTTCAAAATACATACCGGAAATTTCAAAAACGAAATTTCCGGGAATTTACAACTACCGGATTTTTCAAATTTCCGGTTTGCCTCCCGGAAATTTCGTTTTTGAAATTTCCGGTATGTATTTTGAACTACCGGAAATTTCAATCCTTTTGAAATTTCCGGTAAAAACCAAATTTTCCGAAAACTTACTTTTCCGGATTTTTCAGTGTGGGGGTAAAGTGTTTGAATTTTTTGTTATTTTGAGTTTTACTGTTTTTTTTAGGGGTATTTTAGGTATTTTACAACAAAATTTTTATGTTGGGGGGGTATAGGTTTAAATGGGGGGTACAATAGCCAATTGTCTCATATTATATTCTGAAAAATTGAATTCCATTCACATCAATAAAGAATAATTAATGCATAAAATTTATGAAGCAATCAGAAAAAATATTCATTTGAATTCCACTCACACCAATACATTTATTAACAAAAAAATATACTAAGGTAAGAGGATGACACTAGGAGTGGTAATAAGTCACATGAGTCTTTGAAAGAGTTGATACTTGTTTACAATTAATTTTTTTATTTAGCTTAGCCTACGACTTAATATAGATTTTCTTTTTCCGGTTTAGTCTAGCATTTTTTAAAAATATGGTATGACCTGAAAACCTATTTAAAAGTTTATTTTACATTAAAGTATTTAAATAATATTGAAATATTTTTTAAAATAGGTTAAACTATACTTTTATATATAATCAAATCTAATAAAATTATAATTAGCAACAATGCAACAACCTTCTAAAAAAATAAAAAAATAAAAAACAAAATCAATCTATAATTACAAAATTTAAAATAACAAATGATAATATTAATAAATAATAATAAAAATAACAATATAAGGCTGACCTATCATAATAGGTCGGTCTATCATGCATAATAGATTTTTTTTGTAAGTTTGAGTCTTGATCTATTTAAATTAATAGATTTTAAAAAAAACTTGAACCTAATATTTTTATTAAACAAGTCAAATCAGACTCTGTCATAGACCATTTGATGGACGGAATAACCTATTTCCACTCCTACTAATATAAAAAAAAAAAAAAAAAACATTTTTATTATATAAGCATTTATTTAGTACTTTTATTATAATTAAAGGTAAAGATCACTTTGTTGGAGCTATATTGATTTTTCATGCTAATATATATATATATATATATATA
>NC_021165.2:2685918-2696851 GCF_000331145.2 Cicer arietinum | reverse complement strand
TATATATATATATATATAAATATATATATATATATATATATATATATATATATGAATTTCATCGACATGTTACGACTAAAAAAATATAACTTTATAATGGTTTAGTTCAAATTTCAAAAATATAATAACCGTATAAAATTGATATAATGTAAAATATAATATAATAGTTTGGTTTGAATTTTATATGTTTGATAGTCATATAAAAATTACCCATATATTTGTCTTTTTATTTTATAATTTAAAATTTATTTTTATTTTAAAATGAATCATATATTAATTTTTTTTACAAAAAAAAATTATCTATTGAATTTTAATGCGATACATTTTATTAAATTAAAATTTAAAATTTCACTAAGGATTATTGAATATATATTTTATTTGAATGATTAAAAAAACTTTTATTAAATTTTGATATGCGTGTAAAAGAATTGTCGTATTATAAAAAAAAGACTTAAATACACTTTTGATCCCTTATTTTATATGAAATAAACTTTTAATCTCTTCATTTCTAAAATAAATTAACGAGAATGCTACATATTAACAAAACTTTAAAAGTATGATTTTTGTAATAAAAATAAAAACTCTTTGACACTAAATTTCTTTTATCTACTATGCTTCTTTGCATGACAAAACTAATTTCATCGAAACACAAAGCAAACAAAAGTAAATAAAGAATAATCATGTTGTTGTTAGTTTCAATGAACTTTTTAATCGAGAACTAATTGATTACAAGAATAATTTGAGGAAGGATACACAATCAGAGTTTTTAATAAAACAATCATTTGAACAGTTAATTCAAATCAATCGTAATCTAGTGATTTTAATTAAGTGTACCATAACCGTTGATTCAAATTTGTTAATGAGGCATTACTTATTAGAGGCAATGGAGAAGGGATTAAAACTATTAAATTGTGATTACTTTTTAAGCTTAAATGTATTTTTGACATCCTATTTTATTTAAAATAAATTTTTATCTATCATTTTTAAAATTGATTAAAATTGGACCTATTATCATAGATTCCTGAACTCAACTCAAAACACATATATGTGACAATCGAGGTAAACCCATATAGGCATGGCAACGGGGCGGATCGGGGGCGGATTTTGCCTCCTCCACCCCCGCACTCGACTAATCGGGGAAAACCCGCACCCGCACCCGTTTAATAGCGAGTGTAAAATTTAGACCCATCTCCGCCTACAACGGGTTTCGGGTTTCTCCGCCCACACCCGCACCCATTTATATATATAAAATTATAAGCTTAAAAATCATATCTATTATAATTAATATAATAAAATAATAATTATTGGATAATAATAAAATAAAAAATTATTTTCTATAGATATGAGATTATAATTTTTAATATTAAAAAAATATTAAATATATTAAATATGTATATGTATAAAAAATTCAAAAATTACTATAATATTATTTGCGGGACGAGTTTGGGTGCGGGTGCGGGGTGGATATCATCACCCCCGCACCCGTCCCCGCACCTGCACCCAATCAAAGCGGGTTTTCCCCACCCAAATCAAACGGGTTTGGGTGGGTATTCGCGGGTGCGGATTTTTTTGCCATCCCTAGTTGCATGGTAGCTCCCGACATTTGGAGGACTACATCCAAGTCACCTAGGAATTTTTCACCCAAATACCTCAAACGTCTAACAATCTTGCATTAAGGCTCAAAAGTAGACGGTCACAATCAGACTCATTCACTTGTACTTTTCTAACATCACTAGACTTGTCAAACCCTACTTATATGATGACAAAATAATCTTCATTACGACCTATGATACTCCATGACTACCATCATCTTAAGCACAAGTTGGGTTCACCACTACTTCATCAACTATGGGTTTACTTCAAAAGTGTCGTAAAAAATTTAAAACATTATTATCATCAATCATACATCATTATTATCACATAATACTTATCACAAATTTATAATGATACATCATCATCATCACATAAACTTATCACAAATTTATAGCATCACTATCATAAATCATACATCATATAAACTCATCTAATTAAACATATGCACAAAATTCATTCAACACCCAATATCACAATAATATCAAATACCACACAGTTAACGAAATTATATCAATCAACACCTTATAAATATTTCTATTCCACATTTTTTATCTTAAAACTTCCACATTTTCACATTAATTAATATATCCCTCAAAAGGCCTACTACGTACGTAGCAAATCCTTAATGAATCGTTGGGAGACACGGTTTTCTCATTCATCTCACAATATATTATATTCATGAATTCAAATGTTCTCTCACCCCTTATCTTATTTCGACGCTTTCACACGGGAATACGAGTTCGTTGGCAGAAAGCCTTTATTCTTTAACTATTTGTCCTTCAATCGATCTAACTTGACAATTTATGGGTAAAAGTCATAAATAAATTATGAGAACACACTCTAAATAGTGAATTTCAAAATTTAGTCAAGTAAATTTACCCTAATTCAAAAAATAATCACAGGATAATATATCCATTATTCACACAGTCGTTTTGACGTTAAATTTCACTCAAATCGGACTTAAAAATATGAATTTGGATGATTAAATAATGAATTCTATAAACAGATTTGGATGATTAAATATGAATTTGGACTTAAAAATACGAACTTTGGATGATTAAAAATATGAATCGGACTTAAACAGTGCAAAATAACGAATTTTATAAACGGAGAAGTTGAATATTTTAGAGAGAAATTTGGATGATTAAAAATATGGAAAAGTAGGTTAATTAACTAAATCAATGGAGGAAAGGACATAAATGAAGTTTGGACAAAAATGAAGAAAGTATTCTTGATAGTCATGGAACACCTTAACTGATTTTCTATTCTAGTTTGGTTGTTCTCTGTTTTCTCATGTTTCGTATTGTATCTCTTATTATGCTTCTTTCTCTCTATTAAATTAGGTGATATTTGACTTAATCTTCTTTTTATTTTATTTTTTATAAACTTGTTAGGTTATTATTAATCTAACTCATTGAACCTCGTTTTAATTTTTTACCGTATTTTTTTTTATAAGACCCAACTAATTATACACTTATTTTAATTTATTAATTTGCCATTAAAAAATAATATGTTCCAAAATATAAAATTAAAATATTATTATATTTTGAGAATAGTTAAAATAAAAAAATATATATATAACATCACTATTTTATATTAGCCACTAAATCGATATAGAGAGTTATAAAACAGGCACATCATAACAAACACACATAAAAAAATTAAGCACAATATTATTAATATTTTAAAATCAATATTTTACAAAAAAATGATTAGTTAAAGTTATTAACTTTTCTTAAAATATATCAATAATAACAAAAACCGTCGAATTCAAAATTATTACTATTCATACTAATATATGTATTTTAAGGCAATTTAACACCAAAAACATATTTTAACATTTCTATATAAAAATAGATACTCTAAAATATTTATAATATATTCAAAATAATTATTAATTAATTAATTAATTAATTAAAGTAAGAAAAATTTATACACAATTAAAATATAATTATGTGCACATTTTTCGTCTAGTCAAATGTAAATGAAAATATTTTAACAATTATCAATGAACATATACAAGTAAAATCACTTGAAGTCATAATCTCTAAAGTCCTCAAACTAAAATGCTATTATTTTTTTGAAAAATATATAAAATAATAAATATATTATTTGTTATTTATAATACAAATTTAGTCTAATATGTATAAAACTAGCACACCATATGAAGCAACCATATAACGAAAATAAATAACAACACTTATCAACATGTATTCTAAAATAATTTTAACACCAAATCAATTATTTAAAATTCTATTCCTTAATAAAATATTTATTATAAAATTTGAGGTGTTACAGTAATTAAGAAATAAAAGAAAACCTAACTTACTAAAAACAAAACAAAATTTATTTCGCTAAAATTCAAGAACAACATAACATTGTTGTGGTGTTTTCGACCAAGACTAGAATCATTAGTTCAACACATTCGTCAGTTTAGCATTGATTGTGATTATTTTCTATCGACCAAGACCAATATCAATTCTGACTTCACCATCTTGCTTTGAATACTGAACGCGGCCAGATTTTATATGGTGTTATGTATTATAATTTTATTTTATTGTATCTAATGTCATAAGTGATTCAAGGTGTTTTTGTTTTCATTTTTATTAATTAAAATACAAAATATCAGGAAAAAAAGAGTCGGGCCAGGTTGTTGCACCGCATAGCCCATAATGGACAGACGTGTCTTGATAAAGTACAATCCCATAACCAATTGGACCAGACCGAACTAATCCATTCTTGTGTAAGCACGAACCTTTTGAATCAGCATGGATCGAGCTAGATTGACCCATTTGAGAGCTTAACGTGTCAACATACAAAGAAACATAGAAGAGATAATGTTGTATATTACCCATAAGCAATGAGAAATGATGATCTCTAAAAACTCTGACATACCAGTATAAGATTATAAGATTGATTGATAAAAAAAAATTTATTATAAAACATATAGATCCATCGGTACTCTTATGTGAGTGCCCAATTTGATAAATTTTTCTTGTTTGTTCACTTTATATATATATATATTGGATCATGAAATTATTCTAACGATATTATTTTTGAAAACGAATATTGAAAAAGGAGAGGTTAACTTTAACTCTTAAATATTTTGTAATTTAATTATTTTTTTCAAAATGTAAAAGTAAAAACTCAAATGATGGTAAAGTCATAGTAATTAAGTATTGTTTTTATTTATTTATTTATTTATTTATTTATTAATTCTATAAAAAAAAATCAAACATGATGTAATTAACAATTTTTTCAAGAGTAAAAATTAAGATCCATTGAGGGATAATTAAACACGATTAGTATGCAAAAATTAGCACGGAAGATTTCAACAAGGCGTGACTAATCACATGCCATTTGTTTTTTTCAATTGCAATTAGTATTTTATTTAATTTTCATTTTTTTATTTAAAATTAAAAATAAAACAATTACTAATTATTTTTCTAACTTAGTTGTTATTTGAGTACAAAAAAGAGAAGGGAAACATTGTACAAAAAAGAGAAGGGGAACATTTATTCCTAATGCACACACATTAACTCCGTCATACATTAATTTAGAAAAAGTACAAATACATAAAGTGATATTTATTTAATAAAACTATATATACTAAAATCTAACCTAAAATATTTGCCCTACATAAAGGGCAAATATTAGATTTAAATATATATTTTAATATACACATCTCATGAAATGTATGTTCACATGATAGTTTGTGAATTTTTTCATTATTTTGAAAATCTTCTAAACATATTGGACAATTAGTTAGCTCAAATTCAAGAGTGGTGGATGAGTTATACATGAACTCATTCGCCTGCTCGCGGTATGCCCTACATCTTGCTCGACCAACGAGATACTCTTTAATATATAAGTATAAAGACCATATTAACCATATGAACAATATAAGACATATACATCCTAAAAAAAGTCCTAATACTATTAATAAGTCGTGCCATCTGAAGTTATAGTTAGCGGGATAAGAATTTGTGTGTCCACCAAAATTAGTCATCCTGAAAGTTAATTTTAACACAATTACATTAGAGGAAGGAAACACATGTGTATTATTATAGATATAAAGTATAGCTAGCATAGCATGATTATAAATCTATTATGCCTAAATGAATATAACTTATTTATGAACATGTACTCAAGAATCTAATTTATTTTAAGATAATATTATTAATGTAGTGTAAAATACAATAAAATGGTTTGGTTCGAATTTCAAATATTTGATAATATAAGTTGAAAATTAATCTCAATTTCTAAATTACCGATGAAAAAAGAAAAAAAAATAAAAATGAATGGCAAAAGAAAACAATATGAAATAAAATAGTTTCAAATTTACCTATTTAGAAAAATGTATGGTATGAATTAGTGTTCGAAGAAAACAATGATCTACATTAAAATATTCGGGGGTATATATTATAATATATAAAATAATTTTTTTTATTTAAAATTTAACAAGACACTTTTACAATATTGATGACTCGTTACTGTGCGACAACGCGAGTTTCTTACTAATCAATGAATAAAATTTTAATTTTTTATTCTTTACTTTTTCAAAAGAATGTTTTATTTATTCTTCATATAATATAGAAAAAATGCTTAATTATCGAATGAAAAATATATGCATGCTATTATATAAAATTTACCTTTTCCAAATATTTACCTTTTAATCACATTTTCTTTGCAATTTGGAATATTTCTGATAAACGAATTAAGTGAGTGACTTATTAGAATTTACAGCTTTGAATGATTTCATTGTAAAAAAAAAGGCTTTGAATACTCTTGTTTGTTTTGAACCATAATATGATTTAGTTTTCATATGTACAGACCATATAGAACCTTCTAGACAAAGGCTACATCTGGGCCTTTTATTAATGGATCGCTACTCGGCCCTAAGACATCAGGAAATGTTTTCACACCATATATACTCTTCCTTATAACCATATTCATCTATCTATTATTCTCTCTTTCTAGTTCCACGGAATCGGGGCAGATAAGGTTTTTTTTCTTTTCTTTTCTTCTCTTATATTTTATTGCATTCTTTCCTGTTTTTCTGTCTTTTCCCATATAAAAACCTTTGATTTTAATAAATGTAATTGTAATATATTATGGTTTAAACAATGAGATTCTCTTTCAAAGTTAGCATATTTGTATCTTTAATTAAAATATGTTCTTCTCATTGCATTTCAAATTGATTAATTCAATTATTTCAGCCCTGAAATATGGTAACATTTTTTTTTTAAAGGAAAAAAAATGTGAACATGATGATTTGAAAAATAAGAGTTAAAACCATTAAGCCAAGAAATTGTATTAACTAATAACTTTACTCATAAGTTTGAAGAATACGCACCTTATGTGGTAGATGAACGTTACTGCCACGGTTGTAAAACACGTTCTCAATTATATAATTTACAACTATATTTTTAAAATTTTTATGACTCAACTTTTAAGCGTTCACTGGATTGATAGAATATGATAAGAGAAAGTGAAATAGAATAAGGTATTTATAAGGTTTTATTGTTTGATTTTTTTTTTTAAAAGAATCAAAGGTTTGTCTACTCTATACCTCATTTGTGTTTGTTATCCCATAGTTTAATGAAAAATGGTTTGTTTTTTTATTCTGGAGATATTAACCAATTTTAAATTTTACTAATTGATAAGGAAATACGTGAACTGCAAAATATTCGTTTGTGTTGGTAATGCCTAATATGTGGCTTACGTATTGTATCGCTTTTGTAATTCATTACATCACAAACTTTTGTAATTCATTACATCACACCAATACCATACACTTTTACCTGTCGTGGGTTTCGAAATCTGTTTGGGACATTTAGCCATAAAGGTTGGAAGAAGAATAAGAGTGGAACTGGAAGGGGTTCGGTATGAATTATTTTAGGACATTTTGTTTTTATTTTTTACTTTAAATAAATATAATTTTATTTTATTTAATTAATTAAAATAAAATAATTTTCATTGTATCGAATTGGATTATTTAAAATTTCACAATGTGGGAATTGTAAAATCAGAAAACAATAAATGTAAGAGGAATTAAAAATACAAAAAAGGCTTTACAATAATGATTAATAACACAATTGTTGAATGGGAGACACCCAACACATCAATATTATTGTAATCTCTGAAAATATAAGATTATTTCATTTTGATCTTTAATTCAATAAAAAAATATAAATTAGTCTTTGAATCATGGAAATAATTTTAAAAAAAATATAAAGTTAATTGTTATTATAATAAGCTATAGTAATTTGGAAAAATTACAAGTTAGTAATTTTTGTAAAATTTATTGTAATACCAAAGAACACTCAATTGATTTGGTAAGCTAGTAGTGGTTGTAGCGTTCATACTATTTTGCCATTCCTAATTACATACAAAGTGTATCCTTCTATACAAACGAGTATAATACAAAACTGTCTTACCAATACAAAAGAATACAATATTTCATATTTATTTATATATTTATAAATACTATAGCGAATTATTATAAAATTATTACTAATTTGTATTTTAATGAAGAAATGTTATGTGCTTTAAATACCACACAAAATAAATTACCACAAATCAAATAAGAAATTATTATAAAATCATTACTAATTTGTATTTTAATGAAGAAATTACCACAAATTAAATATGAAATTTATTATTTTTAGTTTTTTATCAAATTGAAGTGGTCTAAAAACTTAAAAGATCTAACAAAAAAAAATATTCACGGTAATCTTAAAATTTGCCAAAATTAAATAATTTAATATATTTACATTTTCTTTTTAAATTCCAACAATTCCTTATCAAAATTACATTTACACATATAATACTTGGTGAAAATAAGCTTTTATCCTACGCGTTTTCTGTGAAAATAGTTCCGCAAGTAATCCATAAAGATTTTGCCGCAGCCCACAATTCATTTAGGAATATTTCTGTGGTGTCATCCACACGTAAACATATTAATTTTTAAATTTACTATGAAGTCCCCAAAAATAAAGTTGTTATATTTGTTTGTAAAAACTAAAGGAAAATCTTGTATATGCATTAAAATTGTTCATTTTTTTAGAAGAAAAAAAATTGTATTAAGGATCTTTTTCTATAAAAAATTTGTATCAAGGACCTATTCCAAAACTCGGTAGTAATCGTATATCAAAAACCTATTTTTTTTCTTCTAATTCAGGATTTTTCTTTTGATTTAGTGTTTTTGGGTGTTGTTTCTTTGAACATTTTCAATTTGCAAATTACTTTAGTTGCATATGCAATGTTTTCTTGAGATTGGAGTCTATTGTCAAGTTGAATAAAGCGAAAGAATTCTTATATCATAACCTGAATAAGGTTGTTTATGTTTTTTTTTTCTTTTCAGTTAAGTTATGTTTTAGAGATTAGATTCCATTATTTCAGCGTGATTCACCTTGGAGTCTTTTTGACTTTCACATGTATCTTTTCTACTAACTTGATTTACACTATGTCTTGTAAAATTCGATAATCAAATAATATATTAACTAAATTAATCAAGGTTTTGTTTTTAAGTTAGTATTAAACAAAAGGTGAAAAATAAGCAAAACAAAAATTTAAATTGGTTAATTGATTCTCATTTTATGGTCATCTTGTGATGACATTATTAACTAATGTAACATGCAACTTCTAATTTTGGTTGAAGAGTGAAAGATAATAGATATCAATTTGGTTTTATAGGAAAAAAGATTTAACAAAATAGAAGAAAAGACATTGGGTTTAACATTTGTTCACATATCTATTTGTTCTATGATATTTTCTATTAAAATGAGAAAATCATATACTCCTTAATTTTTGACTTTATAGGGTTCCTTGATGTTGGTTTTTCAAGATTCTCAATACTATATATGGTAAATTATAAACAAATAACTCATCATTTTGTCACTATATTATATACTCACTATAAACAAATATTAGGGATTTTGTATGTACAATTTTCAAGCCATTTAATTTCTACTTTTTATATAAATAATTGAAGCTATGGAGGAACTTCACCCTCTTCTAATTGAGATTACAAAAATGTTTATATAATGTTTATTGAAATAGTTTTTCGATGGATAATTTTTTTTTTATGAATAAATTTTTTTTTTTGGTAATAGTTTTTCTGAAAACATTAATCAATTACAGAATTCTAAAAATATTGTAAGTGTTATATAATGATCATCACATAATATTTCTAAATATTTATTTTTTGATAAAGTTTTTTTTATAAAGAACTTGTATTATTTTTATATGAAATAAATTATTATTTTTTTTTATCAAAAATGTAATTTCATTATTGTTTGACATTCTATTTGCAAAAACCTACCATATAACAACAAATCAACTGTACAAGTACCACTTTTATGTATGGTACACAAATTAATTGACATGTGTATCCTAAATGCCATCATGTTCTCAAATCTTACCCACATAGCAACGTTAAGTCCCACATCAGTGTATTTTGGAAGATAAATGTTATTGAATTTTAACATAAAATAAGATATAAATATAATGATTTTATATTTATGAATCATAAAATATAATTTATAGAATGTTATATTTATATTTATATTTTATTTTGTGTCAGATTTTATACATTAAAAATTATAAAATACCATTTTGAGAATTAAGAAACACACTATAAACTGAACTTGTTTATTGAATTCATCTGGCTCCATTCGATTTCAACCAGTCTGAACAAATTTGTTCGATTACCCTTTAAATTTATTGAAACCAATTGGCTCTATTAGAGATGCACTTTTTAATTTATAATTTTTAAAGTTAGTATTTATTAATAAGTACTTAATCGTTACTCATTCCGTCTATTTTCATAAGTGACAAATAAAATGCTAATTAGTCAACAAATCTATACATTATAATAAAGCAAACATGATAAATTGGCAAGTTTGACACGTGTCAACAAACTAGAGTTTTAAAAAAATATAAGTTTCTATTAATAGAAATAATATGTGTTTATTCTTGAGAAGTTAATGGCCAATTAAAAAAATAAAAGGTCAATTAAACTTCTGTTACATCACGATCTTTGTCCACGATAGAATTTAATGGTCAATTAAAAAATTAAAAATAAAATACAATACACCACAACCTACAGTTTTTCATGTATCCGTTGAGAAGTTAATGGCCAATTAAAAAATAAGAAAAATAAATTAAAAATAAAAGATTTTTTTAAGACAAAAATAAAACTTCTATTACATGAGAAATGCAGTGAATGACCAATTAAAAATAAAATATAATACACGACCTGACATTTCACATTTCACGGTTGAGAATTGAGTGACCAATTGAAAGGTAATCTATACAATATAATATCTCTTTTTTT
>NC_021165.2:2685248-2685683 GCF_000331145.2 Cicer arietinum | reverse complement strand
TTATTTTATTTTACGAATTCTTTTAATACTCCGTTAACCGTCTATCTTTGGTACTCTCTCATTTCTTACGTCTCCCTTATAAATATCATTCATATTATCTATGTATACACAATTCTCACAATTCTTTTAAGCTTTATTTATCGAAGCTTTCTTATTCATCTTTATCCAATGTCTGAAACAAAAATCATATTTTGTTGCTTCAATTTCTCCAAGAAATGAGTCATGGAATTTAGTTGTTAGAGGTGTGCGAATGTGGTTTTTGTCTTGATCTCCTCAATGTTAAACAAAACTTTTATGCAATGGAGATAATACTGAGATTAATATTCGTGAGCTTTTATTTATCGAATTAAGATTAATATTCCTGGTGAAACTATGTATTTGTTCGTGTTGCACCTAACAATATGTTCACACGAATTAATTACTTGAATTGGTAAA
>NC_021165.2:2662726-2684623 GCF_000331145.2 Cicer arietinum | reverse complement strand
TTTTAAATTATTTTTTTAAGTCAACTTATTTTTTTAATAACAATAAAATAAAATTTATAAAATTTGATATATATATATATATATATATATATATATAAATTAATATAATAATTTATTTATTAAAATCGTTGTTTCCGTGCGACGCACGGGTTACGAACTAGTATATAATAAATTAAAGGTAATTATGATAGAAATCAAATATTTTTAATAATTTAAATATTTTTTTTATCAAAACATAAAGTTATTTATATAGCCAAATATAAGCTAATTTACGGGTTAACACACGGTACGGTAGGTAACAACCATTATAAACATATTACATATTATTCATTACCATCTTCAAAAAAATTAAAATCACAACCTAGCCTCATAGATTCCTACCTATAAATGGTGGAACAAAAAGTAGTTATGTCCCAATAAAAAAAGTAGTTATGTCCCAATGATTCTTTTAAAAATTCCATATATACAAGTAATTTCCAATACTGTGAACTGGATGTTAAAAACTCAACTAAAAATTTAAATTCAAAGGTTTTTATATGGAAACACACAACAGGAAACAATGCAATCAAAAATAAGAAGAAAATAAAATAAAAATAGAAAATAATATTCAACACATGTATGCAGGGGCACATTTGTAAATAATTTATTTTAAAAGAGTATCATTTTAGTTTTACTCTTTAATTCAAATTTAATTTTTCCTTTTCTATTTATATCTTTTAATTAATATTAAATGAATCACTCTCAAGTAATTATTTATTTATGTACTTGTCAATTATGATAATGAAAATAAATCAATGTTAAGCCTTTTATAAACATTGAATAGTTCTTAGAGATTGTCAAACCAATGTATTAGTACTAATGATACAAGGTAAATGCATATAGAAATAGTACTTTGAAGTGCCTTAGTCAATGTGAACAAACTTTTTCTTTTTGGGACATTAAAACCGAGTAGTCTCCTTTGAATGCAATTTCCCCTTCTCTTCATATATAAATAAACAATTCATAGAGAAAATTTTCACTACACATATATTATTGATTTTTTAGTGAATTCTAAAGACAAACTTTACCCCTAAAACGTTCTACACATGCCTACTTTTGGATCATGGTCCACTGGATTTTTTAGTTGCTTCTCTGATTGTAGCTCTTGTAATAAATACTCTTACACATTGCATTCAATTTTTTTTTTTCATTTGTTTAATCGTTCCTATCTTCACCCCCACACACTCATGTACACATGGATTGTGATAACGACTTTGAGAAAAGTCATATATTAGAATTTTCTTTTCTACAAAAATAATTGAAATTAATTAATTGAGTTTAGGACACAAACAATTTGATTTGCACAAGTGTTGTGCGCACGTGCACACACACATATTTATGTGTGATTTTTAGAATTAAAAAAGTTTAAGCTTAATTTCATGATTTTAACTTTTTAATCATGTGTAGGTTGTCTCACTCTATGGTGCCCCTGCATTAGCTTCGGAAGGGTGGCTGAAATTGTGGACAGAGGAACATCTTGTAAGTGTGTGATTCAACCTTAATTTAATTTTTGATGGAATTGAATATTACTATAATATAAAGTCCGATTTGTTTTTATAATGACAGCTTGTTGTGTGCATGCAATGCTATATTGTCTACTTGGTGGTTTTTCTCAATTTGGGTCACTATACGCATGCATTTATCGTACAAAATTAAGGAAGTTTTATGGGATTAAAGGAACACAATTTTGTGATTGTGTGGCAAGTTGTTGTTGTGTCTCAATTTCCATTTGCCAAGAGTATCGTGAGCTAGAAGCACGTGGTTTCGACGTCTCTGTTGGTAATTTCACTAATTAATTAACTATACTATTTTATTTTATTTTATTTTATATAAACAAATGTTTTTTTAGCTTATTATGATATGAAGTTGGATCTTATTTTCAAAGAGTCTCAACTCAATTATTTGAGCTATGCTTTGAAAACAGTTAATTATTATTTGAAATTATAAAATTATATTAATATAATTTCTCACATAATCGATATTTTAAAATAATTAATTTTTTTCAGGTTGGGATAAGAACATGCAAATGCGTACCCGAGGGGCGATGGAGGCTCCAATTATTGAATTTGGCATGTTTCGTTATTAGCCATTTCATTCATATATTCCATTTTAATCAATATTTTTTATTTTATTGAATTTTAGTAAAAAGAAAATTACATGAAACCCATCTTGGCCTACATGAACCTCTCCCTAAGATGGTATCTGCTTTTGAAAATCTTCCCTAATAAGGATTGTTCTCCATTCAAAAGTCTCCTTCATGCTGATATATCTTTCGAATGGAACATTAGGGAAACAACGTACCAATTTTCAATACAAACTTATTGATTTTTTTTACTAACTTTTGTTGTTGTATATACTTAAATCATTAATTTTTTGTTTCACTGGTTATTTATTCAATTTTATAAGGAACGTTTTATGGTTGGGGAGGAGAAAGGCTACACAACAACATACAAAAATTTTGTAAAAAAAACAAGAGCTTACGAAATATTATACTATGACATGCCAAATTGGACTTTACAAATGAAATATTTGTCTTGCCAGAACAATTAAAATAGATTGACAAAATGGATCAGACTTTAAAAAATGAATGAGTTTTTTATTCGTCACTTCCATCTATATTTTTCACCTCCAATATATTTAAAGAAATTATTTTATACTTTTTACTATTTTACTCTCAATATAAAATGGTAAAGTTTTACTCAAATTTTTGAAATGTAAATTTTGTTTCAAAATAGTTACATTATTATTTTTTTTTTTGAATTTCCTATTTCAAAATTTTTCTATTTTAAAATTTTCTATTTCTATTTCGGAGTGACTTTAAAAAATAATATATATAATAATTTATATTATATTTTTTAATAAAAATAACAGCGGATAAAAAAATCTATTTCCTAAAAAATAAAAATAAATTATAACTAATTTATGATATCACGTTTCTCAAAATACACATGAAATAATTCAAACTCTATTCCTCAATTAAAACAATACAACCTCAATGAATTTGATTTAACTATAATTTCTTAATTTAATTCCAAAAACTTACTAATAATAAAATAGACATTAATATTTAATATTAGCGACTGAATTAATAAATAGTTATAAAACAGACATATCATAACAAACACACATATAAAGAAAATTAAGCGTAATATTATTAACTTTTTCTAAAATAAATCAATAATAACAAAAACCGTCATATTAAAAACAATCACTATATTTACTAATATATGCATTTTAAGACACTTTAACACCAAAAACATGTTTTAACACTTCTATAGTAAAAATAGATACTCTAAAATATTTATAATATATTCAAAATAATTATTTATAAAATAATTAATTAAAGTAAGAAATGGTTAGAAGCAATTAAAATATAATTATATGCATATTTATCATTTAGTCAAAGGCACATGAAAGTATTTTAATAATTATCAACGAACATATACAAGTAAAATCACTCGAAGCCATAATCTCTAAAATCCTCACACTAAAATACTATTATTTTTAGAAAAATATATAAAATGATACATATATTATTTGTTATTTATATTACACATTTAGTCCAATATGTATAAAACTAGCACATCATATGAAACACCCATATAAGAAAAAACTAATCACAACATTTATCCACATGTATTCTAAAAAATAATTCACACAAAATCAATTACTGAAAATATTATTCTATTAATAAAATATTTATTATAAAATTTGAGGTATTACAATAATTAAAAAAGAAAAGAAAACCTAACTTACTAAAAACAAAATAAAATTTTTTTCGCTAAAGGTCAAGAACAACGTAACATTGATGTGGTGCTTTCGACCAAGACTAGAATCGTCTGTCCAACACATTCGTCAGTTTAGTTTTGTTTGTGATTGTTGTCTGTCGACCAAAATCAATATTGATTCTCACTTCATCCTCTTGCTTTAAATACTGAACGCGACCAAGTTCTATGTGGTGTTATGTATAATAATTTTATTTTATATTATTGTCTCTAATGTGATAAGTGATTCAAGGTATTTTTTGTTTTAATTTTTATTAATTAAAATATAAAAAATATAAAGAAAAAATGAGTCAAGTCGGCCCTTTGGGACGGGCATGTATTGATAAAGCACAGTCCGAAGACCAATTGAACCGAACCAAATTAATCCATTGATGTGTGAGCACGGGCCCTTTGAATTAGCATGGACCAGACTGGGTTGATCCATTTGACAGCTCTACGTGTCACCATACAAAGAAATATTGAAGAGATAATGTTGTATATCGCCCATGAGAAATGATGATCTCTAAGAACTGTGAAATACCAATATAAGATTGATTAATAAAAAAAATTAACTATAAAACATATAGATGAATTGGTACTCTTATATGTGTTCTTAATTTAAATTTTTTTGCTTGTTTGTTCACTTTTATATATATATATATACACTAAAGTTATTATTCTCAAAAATAAATATTGAAGAAGGTGAGGTTAACTTTAACTCTAAAATACTTTGTAATTTTATTATTTTTTTCAAAAAAATAAAAGTAAAAACTCAAATCACAGTAAAGTAATAATAATAATTTAACTTATTTAGAGTGCATTGTTTTTTATATTAATTCTATAAAAAAATTAATCATAATGTAATTAACAATTCTTCCAAGAATAAAAGTTAAGGTCCATTAAGAAATAATTAAAATAATTAAAATAATTAAGTGCGACTAGTATGTAAAAATTAGCACGAAAGATTCCAACAATGCCTGACTAATCACATGCAATTTGATTTTTTCAATTGCGATTAGCTTTTTATTTAATATATTTTTTGTTTTTTATTTAACATTTAAAATAAAATAATCACTAATTACTTTGCTAACTTAGTTGATACTTGAGGACCAAAAAGGGAAAGGGAACATTCCTTCCTCGAGCACAAACATTAACTCCATCAAACATTGATTTAGAAAAAGTACATCGAACATGAAGTGATATTTATTTAATAAAGTTTAACTTAAAATATTTGCTCTACATAAAGGACAAATATCATATTCAAATATATGTTCTAATATACATATCTAATGGAATGTATGTTCACATGATAGTTTGTGAATTTTTTTCATTATTTAGAAAATCTTCTAAACATACTGGACAGTTAGTTAGTTCAAATTCAAGAGTGGTTGATGAGTTATATATGAACTCATTTGTCTGCTTGCAATATGCCGTACATCGTGTTCGACCAACGAGACACTTTTTAATATATATAAATTTAAAAACCATATTAACCATAAACAAAACATAAGAAATAAAAATTCTAACACAAATCATAATACCATTAATAAGTCGCGTCAACAAAACACATAGTCATTGTGTGTTGAGGGTTAAAAATTGTGTCTCCAATAAAATCATTAATTCTAAAAGTGATTTTTAACATAATTACCTGAGATGAAGGAAGCACATGTGTATTATTATAGATACAAAGTATAGCTAGCATAGCATGTCATAAATCTATTATGTATAATCAAATGTAATTGATTTATGAACATGTACATAAGAATTGAATTTATTTTAATATAGTATTATTAATATATGTAAAATATTATTTTTAAAAAGTAAAATTAAAAACTCAAATGACGGTAAAACTTATTTAGAGTGAATTTTTTATTTATTAATTTTATAAAAAAAAATTGAACATAATGTAACTAACAATTCTTTCAAGAGTAAAAGTTAAGGTGCATTGAGGAATAATTAAGAATAATTAAACGAGGCTAGTATGCAAAAATTAACATGAAATATTATAACAAAGCGTGAATAATTCCATGTCATTTGGTTTTTTCAATTGCGACTAGTTTTTTATTTAATATATTTTTAGTTTTTATTTAACATTTAAAATTTAAAAAAAAAAAATCACTAATTACTTTGCTAAACTTGAGTACAAAAAAGATAAGGGGAATATTCATTCCTCATGCACAAACATTAACTCCCTCAAACATTGATTTACAAAAAGTACATGGATACATAAAAGTGGTATTTATTTAATAAAATTATATATACTAAAATATAACCTAAAATATTTGCCCTACATAAACGGCAAATATCATATTCAAATATAGGTTTAATATACATATCTCACGGAATGTATGTTCACATGATAGTTTGTGAATTTTTTCATTATTTTGAAAATCATCTAAACATATTGGACAATTAGTTAGTTCAAATTCAAGAATGGTGGATCAGTTATATATAAACCCATTTGTCTGCTTGTGGTATGCCCTACATCGTACTCAACCAATGAGACATTTTTTAATATATAAATTTAAAAACCATAATAACCATACACAAATCATAAGAAATAGAGATCCTAACATAAATCTTAATACCATTAATAAGTAGCACCAACAAAACATGTAGTCATTGTTGTGCGGGGTAAAAACTATGCCCCCACCAAAATCATTAATTCTAAAAGTGATTTTAAAACTAATTACATGAGATGGAGGAAGCACATGGGTATTATTATAGATACTTTAGCATAGCATAATCATAAATGTATTATGCCTAATCAAATGTAATTTATTTATAAACATACATACAATAATCTAATTTATTTTAATATAATATTATTGATATAAATGAAAGGGGAACATTCTTTCCTCGTGCACAAACATTAACTCCTTCAAACATTAATTTAGAAAAAGTACATGGATACATGAAGTGGTATTTATTTAATAAAATTATATATACTAAAATATAACCTAAAATATTTGCCCTACATACAGGGCAAATATCATATTCAAATGTATGTTTTAATATACACATCTCATGAAATGTATGTTCACATGACAGTTTGTGAATTTTTTCTTTATTTTGAAAATTCTCTAAACATATTGGACAGTAAGTTAGTTCAACTTTAAGAGTGGTGGATGAGTTTTATATGAACTCATTCGTCTGCTCGCAGTATGCTCTACATCGTACTCGATCAACGAGACACTTCATAATATATAAATTTAAAAATCATACTAATCATAGACAAAACATAAGAAATGTAGATGCTAACATAAATCTTAATACCATTAATAAGTCGCCCCAATAACACATAGTCATTGTTGTGCCTCTACCAAAATCATTAATCATAAAAGTGATTTTAATCATAATTACATGAGGTGAAGGAAGCACATGTGTATTATTAAAGATATAAAATAATACTAGCATAGCATGGTCATAAATCTATTATGCCTAATCAAATGTAACTTATTTATGAACATGTACACAAAAATCTAATTTATTTTGATATAATATAATCGACATAATGTAAAATATTTTTTTCAAAAAGTAAAAGTAAAAACACAAATGATGGTAAAGTCAAAACAATAATTTAACTTATTTATAATGAATTGTTTTTTTTATTAATTCTATAAAAAAATTAAACATAATGTAATTAACAATTCTTTCTCGTGACTAATGGCATGTCATTTGGTTTTTTCACTTGCGATTAATTTTTTATTTAATATTTTTTTAGTTTTTTAGTTTACATTTTAAATAAAATAATCATTAATTAATTTGCTAAACTTAAGTACAAAAAAAGGGGAGGGGGAACATTCCTTCCTCATTCACAAACATTAACTCCGTCAAACATTGATTTAGAAAAAGTATATGGATAAATGAAATTGTATTTATTTAATAAAATTATATACTAAAATCTAATCTCAAATATTTGCCCTACAAAAAAGGCAAATATCATATTCAAATATATGTTTTAATATATACATCTCATGCAATGTATGTTCACATGATAGTTTGTGAATTTTTTTATTCTTTTGAAAATCCTTTAAACATATTGGACAGTTAGTTAGTTCAAATTCAAGTGTGGTAGATGAGTTATATATGAACTCATTCATCTCTTCACGGTATTTCCTACATCGTACTCGAACAAAGACACTTTTTAATATATAAATTTAAAAATCATATTAACCATAGACAAAACATAAGAAATAGATATGCTAACATAAATCCTAATACCATTAATAAGTCGAGCCAACAAAACACATAGTCATTGTTGTGCGGGTTAAAAAATGTGCCTCCACCAAAATCATTAATACTAAAAGTGATTTTTAACATAATTACATGAGATAAAGGAAGCACATGTGTATTATTATAGATATAAAGTATAGCTAGCATAACATAGTCATAAATCTATTATCCTTAATCAAATGTAATTTATTTATGAACATATACCCAAGAAGCTAATTTATTTTAATATAATATTATTGATTTAATGTAAAATATCTTTTTCAAAAGGTAAAAATAAAAACTCAAATGACGGTAAAGTCATAATAATAATTTAACTTCTTTAGAGTGAATTTTTTATTTATTAATTCTATAAAAGAAATTGAATATAATATAATTAATAATTATTTCAAGAGTAAAAGTTAAGGTCGATTGAGGAATAATTAAGTACGACTAATATGCAAAAATTAGTACAAAATAATCCAACAAAGTGTGACTAATCACATGCCATTTGGTTTTTTTAATTGGGATTAGTTTTTTATTTAATATTTTTTTAGTTTTTTTATTTAACATTTAAAATAAAACAATCACTAATTATTTTGCTTACTTAGCTGTTACTTGAGTACATAAAAGGAAAGGGGAACATTCCTTCCTCATGCACAAACATTAATTTCGTCAAACATTGATTTAGAAAAAGTACATAGATACATGAAGTGGTCTTTATTTAATAAAATTATGTATACTAAAATTTAACCTAAAATATTTGTCCTACATAAACAACAAATATCATATTCAAATATATGTTTTAATATACACATCTCATGGAATGTATGTTCACATGATAGTTTGTGGATTTTTTTTCATTTTTTTTTGAAAATCCTCTAAATATATTGGACAGTTAGTTAGTTCAAATTCAAAAATGGTGGATGAGTTATATATGAACTCATTCGTATGCTCGCGGTAGGCCCTACATAAAGCGCAAACATCGTATTCAAATATATGTTTTAATATACAAATCTCATGAAGTGTATGTTACAAGATAGTTTGTAATTTTTTTTTATTATTTTGGAAATTTTCTAAACATATTGAACAGTTAGATGGTTCAAATTCAAGAGTGGTGGATGAGTTATATTTGAACTCATTCGCCTATTCGCAGTGTGTCCTACATTGTGCTCAACCAACGAGACACTGTTTAATATATAAATTTAAAATCCATATTAACCATAAATAAAATATAAGAAATAGAGATCCTAACATAAATCCTAATACCATTAATAAGTCGTGTCAACTTGAAACCATAGTTATCCGAATAAACATTAATAATTTATTTTAAGATAATATTATTGATATAATATAAAATATAATATAATGGTTCTGTTTGAATTTCATATGTTTGATAATCGTATAAAAATTATGCGCATATATTTGCCTTTTTATTTTATAATTTGAAATTTATTTAATTTTAAAATGAATTATCTATTAATTTTTTTTGCAAAAAAAAAATATCTATTGAATTTTAATGTGACACATTTGATTAGTGTTAAAACTAATTATTGAATTATCATGTAATGTTAAAACTAATTAGGATAGTAATATTTTTTATTAGTGTTTTTTTCTTCTTAAATTAGGATAGTAACATTTTAAATGGAGGAAGTTGTTGGTGATAAAAAGATGATGAAGATGAAATTGAAGAAATTTGAAATTAAAGAGTTTGCCTCCAAATTAAAATGAGTTGTGAAAAATATAAATAACATGTCCTTGCTTGTTGAATCCTTCGCTACACCTTGAATGGAAAAGTAAAGTTGAGTTGAAAGTAAAATTTGAGTGTAATATGATATAAGTGAGTTATACTTGAAGTTTAATTACCATATTTATAGTAGTTTTGTGATCCGATGAATGTTCTTACATGGCACATATTCATGTTAAGTGTTGATAGTGTATTATTATTAAATAAACACCCTATAAAAATAAATAATTGCTGTATTTTTTTAAGCAAAATAAGTTTTAGAGATGATTGAAATATTTTAATATAATTTTACGGTATATTAAAACATGCGTGTATGCGTGCGCGCATGTGTCAATGATTGATTGTAAACTCAATAAATTAATTTCAATTATTTGTGTGAAAAAGAAAACTCTACTATATGACTTTTCTCAAGGTCGTTTTCACAATTACTTTTTGACGGTAGGGAATTACAAATCCATGAGTATATGAGTGTGTGGAGTGAAGATAGGAACAATTAAACAAATGAAAAAAATTTGATTGCAATATGTGAGAGTATTACAAGAGCTACAATCAAAGAAACAATCACAAAAGCCAGTGAATCATGATCCAAAAGTAGGAATGTGTGGAACGTTTTAGGGGGACAAAGTTTATAATTTACTAAAAAATTCAATAATATATGGGAAGGTATATAAATAATTACTTGACGGTGATCCATATAATATTAATTAAAAAAATATAATTAAAAATAAATTAAATTAAATTTGCATTAAAAAGTAAAACTAAAATGACACTCTTTTGAAATAAATTATTTACAAATGTAAAATTTATTATGGGAGAGAGTGATGATAAAATTAAATAATAGGTTATATTAACAAGTGTTTTTAGGGAACTTGTAAATTTATGGAGAGACAAAAAATGTCCACTTTTAAATTGGTTGGATATGAAATTGGTGAAATTAAAGAGAATAAAACTGCATTTAAATCATTTTTTTTATTTAATGCTCAAGCAAAGTTTAAATACTTAGGAAGTAAACAAAAAGTTTAATAAGGTTAACAACAATGATTCATAGAACACATAATCATAATCGTATATTTTAATATTAATTAAATCATAATCATAATCATTCTTATATTGCGGATAAATTAAATTCAAATTAGTTGTTTGGAAGGTATTTTTTATTGTCTATGACACGTCAACTTGTGAAAAGTGTTTTCGTAGTATGATAATATACAACTTTTTTATTTACTCTTGACTTATTTATTTAATCAATACTATCCATAAAATGTGCACTTCTATTAAGGAGAGAGGCCTTGATATTAGATCCTTAAAGAATATAAATGAGGCACCATCCTCAAGCTTTGTTGGAATTTAAATATTTTTGACTGTCAATGGGGATTTTGACTGTCAATGGGCTTCACTCCTCAGTTCAAGAGTTATGAGACTTAATGGTCCCATATCCTATCATATAGACTCCTCGATTTGGTTTGATATCAAGAATAAGCTTCACATCACCAAAGAGAATTATCAGTGGTTGTTTGGGCAAAGGAGCAAGATTAAATTTGGGAAGGATTAGTGGCTCACTCTCCTCCGGTTGAGAGTCTTAATGTCTTTTAGAACAAGCATCATTTGCTTCAAGCCAATGTGAAATAATTCATTAATTATCCTGATATTGTTGATGTTTTGCAGAATGCTCTTGTCTCTAATTTTAGGACAAATGATAAACTTGTTTGAAAGCACACCAAGAATGGGGATCTTTGTTTTCGATATGCTTATCTTTTTCAAAAGTTTTCCTATGATGATGTTTATTGGGCTAATTAAATGATTAAATGAGTTAATAAAATAAATTTTAATTTAAATATTAAATATTATCTGATCAACAAGAATTGCGTAGTCACCATGTGTCACTTCATCTAAAATTAGTCATCTCACTATTTTGTTATTAAAAAATATTCATAAATGACTTTTTAAAAACTTATTAGAATTTATAAGGGTATAAATCAAACAAAAAAAATTTACAAAAAATAAAATTAAAATAAAATATATTTACAATGAAACAAAAACATATGTAAACAAATTTGCAAGGAACTAATTTTTTTTTTTTGTTGCACACTCTTTTTGCAAATACATTTAATATAACAACCCTAAATCCACCAAAAAGGTAACCCTTCTTACATCAAGATCTTTGAATTATTTAATATTATATCTATGGTGAAAACTACATTGAGTATGGTACACAAATTATTTCACATGCCGCCTTCCAATGAATGTAGTCTTGTGTTGTAGAGAATTAAAATTCTCAGAATAGAACTCTCATAAAGGAGGCTTGTTGACATTCTCAATTTTCCGCAACTTTTTCAGAAATGCAATTGCACATAGCAGAGTCAGAGAGGTATCCAAATAACAGAACACACAAAACCTACAAAGCGTCATAGCTATTATCACCGGTCACATACCATCAAAGGATTTCAAAAAAACATGATAGGAAAATTTCTTAATCTAAAAATAAAAATTCCTAAGCTTTCACTATGCAAATGATATAAAAGGAAAAATGAGAATCAGTCAAAAATAATATATATTTTTTATATTAAGTCGAAAAATAATTTCATTCTAGAATACTAAGAATCATTTCATTCATTTAGAATATCTTTAACAATTTGTAGTTTGGTAGCATTTGGTCAAACACCGCAGAACTAATGACATACAGACACAAAACTAAAGGAGTCAGTGCCAAGAGCTGGAGTAAAAGGAGGGAATCAAGAGCTGGGCTCCATTGAGTGGATTTATAGTGAAAGGAGTCAATGCCATGTTTTCTGTGAGGGTAAAGTTGTAATTGAAGCAACAACAGATTTTACACATAGGCAAGAAAAGTCTACTTCATACAAATTTGCTAATACATCTCATTTTACTTGAAAAGGTTAAGAATTTCAATTTTAGAGCCAAAAAAAGCTATTTTGATGTGCTCTGTGAAAGTGCTTCTTTACTGCGAAGAAAATAACTTTCAGTTGGACAAATAATGTCTTTCAATCATGAGATAAGAACAGCCATTTTTCTGGAATCAAATAACCATAGTAGATTTTTGTATCTAAAGAGTAATGGCCTTGACTGCATAGTGTCTCTTAACAAATGACTATGGTTTGGCATATCTGATTAATCGTAAAAACTTGGCTTGTGCAATCATTTTGTGGGACAGCATAATTGAACTAGCTCTCCATATAGCATTTAGTACCTTACGATAAAAATGGATTTTCCATATAGTTGTCAACTTCCCCTAGAACAAGTGCCAAATTTTCTCATTAGTTCTATGTTCTCAGCAATGGTTGATCCAGGAGTTCCGATAAAACCAAGAGATGCACAACTGCATACAGTCTGCTCAACATAAAGAAGTACATCAGGTAATCTCTGATTGGAACAATACTTTTTACCAATTCTAGATTCTGAATTGGGAATAAACCTCTGTCCATAGCCAGCTGCGGTGAGTTTTTTGGCTGCTTGCATAACCAGCTGATCATCCTCTCTTAAGAAATTCACCTTATAGTTATGTGCATCACTAACTAAATCACCTAAATAAGTATCAGTCCAATTATCTCTGGGAAGATCAGTCATTACAAAAATATGTACGGGTAGAGGACCTTGCTGCCTCAAAGATTCTAATTTTTGCCGTAACCCATGAAATGTAGCCTTATGATGATTCTTAAACTGCCCATCCAGCAACCTAAGCTGTGCACAAAGAAATGGAGCTTTTATGGTTTCTTTAGCAAACTCATTCCCGGCAATCATAATTTCTGGGACAAATGGAAGAAATTTAATCTTCTCCATCAAAGATAGAAACCTCTGGTCCTGATGAGATTCATGAATATCAAGATATGACTCAGAACCTTTATATGGGGCAGAGAAAAGGCTTCCAAATGCTAGCATTGAAGCTGATTCAACATCAGAACCAGGTCCAAGCGTCCTAAATACATCCTTCCGTCTCCTAACATACGATATTTTCTTTTTCTGCTTCAACTGTTCATCGGGTTGGAATGAATCCAACACACCGTCTTCATGACCATCTACATGATAAGTCCACACCGTAGTTCTGCAATCTTCATCGACACCATATATACAGTTTTCAATATTCCCATGAAGCCCTGCTAGCAGGGATCCACATTGCTTTAAGCTTTTAGAAACAGGGGACTGTGACTTCAAATCATTTAAACAAGCAAAATCTAAGCTGATGCCACACCATATTGACACAAAATCCCTAAGATCAATAACTCGGACAAGACTAGAAGAAACTAAAGATGAGATATCTATAATTTCAGCAATGGATATATACCTGCAAGAAAATAATTTATGGAAATTTACAATTCATACAGATAACCAAATGCAATGTAGTTTCAAATATATATAAATGTATGTCACTCATATCCTTAAATCATAGTTTAGAAGTTACAGACACTGCCATTTGTTATTATAATGAGATCAAATGAAACTAATTCAATTACATACATAAAGAAAAACTAATAATTGAATAAATTTGTATATCAAACTAACCTTCCGCTGCGAACGAGCTCAACCACATGATCCCAAACAGAAATACGAATATCCTTAGGTTCGATAACCCTAAACTTAGGACAACTACCTAAAGCAACAGCATGGTGATCCAAAATAGGAGGAACAACCAAAGTTCGATTAAGTATCCCTGCGATCGAAACAGCATTTTTAAATTCCAAAAACTGATTACTGAAGCCACTGTGAGGCGCATACCACATGAATTTCTCGCTTAATGCAAGTGCTTGAGATGAACATTGAAGTGTATGTGATGTTTTTAAAGTTTGTGAGAATTCGGCGAAATGAGAATCGCGTTTGGTATAATAGTAATAGAGAAAAATGAAGGAAATTAATGTAACGATGAGGGAAACGGGAATGAGTGGGAATTTGTAATGTGGTTTTCTTTTCGGTAACATTTTGTTAGGGTTATCGGTTAATCGAATTGTTCAAGGGTTTGAAGATGTTAGTTTTGTGTTGAAGAATTGAGATTTGAAGAAAGAGGGGGAGGTGGGAAATGAAACCATGTTCGGTGCGAGTAGCAATTTTACAGATCTGGAGTGAACTGGTCAGTTAGCGATTGTTGCAACGCTGGAGAAGAAGGTGGTGATTAGACGGAAGGGATAGACGAAGAAAGAAATTAGGAAGAACGAGAGAGGGATTAATTGAAGAAGGAGTGATACTGTTTGGTTTCCGAAAGAAAAGTAGAGGAAAGAAAGTCACAAGAAGGGAAAAAAGAGGTGATTGTTGGATGGTTTGATACAATTGATAGAAGAAAATATGAAAAACCAAAGTAATTACGATAAAATACTGAAATATAGAATTATATTGTAATTTTATGTCTTTTTCCATTTTCCAATGTTTTTCTTTTGAATTTGGAATTAATTTTTTTTTTAAGTGACGTCCACTAATTTCTTTCTCCCATATAATCAACTACAAACAAAGATGAAAAGGATTTTGATTAATGTGTTTTATTTCCTTTCTTTTCTTTCAACCATCACTTATCCAAATATATTGTTTGTGTGACATTTGAGTGGTTTAACTTGGTAATCAAAATGTATTAGAATGTTGGGTGTGCATGTCTATGGACAACCTACTTCATAAAATTGAGATTCAAATTCATTTATAATCATGGACATAAAAATTTTCAACAAATATCTCTCCATGTCTCTTTGGTTTTATATTAATTGTATGTAGTTCTTAAGAAAATAACTAGTTTTGTAATTTCAATGATAAAATGAGTTTTATTTACTCAAATATTTTTATTAATTAATTGTAATTAGTTGAGAAGATTGATGAATTGAAATACAATAAATAAATGTATTTTAATAGAAAAAAAGTAATTTATGTTATATAAATATTGTAAAATGATAAATAATTTGAGACAAAAAAACGACAAATGAAATATTTAAACTGAGATTTGTTTTTAGGTAATAAAATATTGGGTTAAAGACCTCAAATTATTTGGTTTGTGTGCACTTGATGTTTAACCAAGACATTGTCACGTTATCCAATTTATTGGATTGTGTTAAGCTCACATTATGACGGTGGCTCAAAACTAAAGATGGCTTGTCTTCATATGATTTCAATCATGGCTATAGTGTTTTAAGCGCTTTTGTAACTTGTTTTCGGACTTAATCAGCTACAATGAATGGATGCAGCATTGGAGCTTAGAATTTAGGACTTAGTTATAGTTATGCGTGACATTTGCCTCCATTTTGGGCGCATTACAATCATTTATGTATCATGGACATATTACAAACATGTTGCCAGCTTAAGTTATGCATGACATTTGCCTCTGTTTTGGGCATATTACGATAATGTATCTTGGTCAATGGATATGGCATATTTATGAATAGCACATTATAACAAAATTTTATTCTTGATTAGAAAATTATATAGAACATGACATCTGGTATGCAATTGATTGCGAAAAAAATTGGAACATTCAACCTCAATAGATCATAAACTTTCTTTAGACTTTTCCCCTTAACATAAAATCATCATTTAGTATACAACTTGCAATTTTGCTTCACTTAATTGATAGAAATTAGAAAACAACCTCAAATCATCATACTATACTATTACCAACCTTCTTTCCCATTTTCTTTTCCAGAACAAGAACAATACAGGGTGACCATTTTGCCCACCACTTAGATATATTACATTATACATACATGTGCAATAACATCAAGGATGGGCTGAAAAGAAAGCGAGCAGGCCGATAAGTGGTGCATTGATATATGTCGTGGGCTCAGACTGCTGATAGAAAGGCCTGGAATCAGGGAATGAATCAGTGGTGTTGGTGGGCCCACCTACCACAGCTCCAACCAATTTATTAGGATTGGGGTTTTGGCTGAAGAAATATTGAGATCCAGCTTTGCAGCCAATGTGGGCTGGGTGGGCTGAAACTGAGGGAAGTGAGCTTCCTCTGTGGTGTATCCTCTGCGGGTAGTGTGCACCATATCCAACCATGTAAGACATTCCCAACGGGTTATCCCCAAGAATGTAGTCCACCTAGTAAATGAAAGCAACATGCATTCACATTCACATGAATACTTACTATACTAGAATAAAGGTTACTACCACTTTTGTACATATATCACGTGTTGATGTCATTTTATTTAACTTCAATCTCAGAAAGGACAAAATCTAGCCGTTAGTTGTCTTATGTAGAAAAGTAGAAATTGGTCACAAATTAATTAATGAGTGCATATTAGATTTATGGTGGACTAGACAAAATTACATTATAACACTGGTTTTAGTACAAAATTAAAGTGTCACCATATCTTTGTCAAATTCATTAAAGATAACAAACATGCATTAAACGGTGAAATTAAGCTGACCTGGCGTTTGGCGAGGTTTTTGAGTAAAGCTGGGGTGGCAGTGGTTTGGCCACATGGCACTACCTTGTTGGCATGGCTTAGGTAGTTGGAATAAGCTAACAGCAGGAAGGACAAGGACGTTACATGTTGCATGTTACTTCCACCAGCCTTGAAGATAAGGCCACCTTTTTTTTTCAATTAAAAAACAAAACAGGAAGTTGAGTTACCAAACAAACAAACGGTGGCTAGCTATTTACCGTTATTGCAATAATTGTGCAGAAAAGTGAAACACTAATAAATGGATTGTAAGTAGTAGTTGTACACACCAACACTCAATCAATCTAAGGCTTTTCTCAAAAATCTTGCAAAAGAAAAACATAATTGATGGCTTTGGTCATTGACTCATGGGTCTCATGAATCATGTAATCATTATTTAAATGCTATAATCACGCGAGAATTACTTTTCTAACAAATAATAAAGGATGGAAAACCAATGAGGGAATATATATACCTGGGGAATACTGAACTTGTGGGTGAGAAAATCCAGGCAATGTAGAACAAATAAATCCATCTGCATTTTGTTTGAACGACGAAAAATAGTTTGCTCTTCCCATTAACACCTCCTGCAGAAGATAAAATAATATTGTTCTCATTTGTGCATTGTCTCAATTTCCAATTATATTTTATTTTAGAAATATTTTTATGTTCACCCATACACTTTATGTATACACAGAAAGAGATAAAAATAGTAATTTAATATATGTGAAATATTGGTGATATAATAGAAACTGAAATATAGAGAAAAAAATAAAGTATTAAATAAATGTGAGTATACAAATATAATATTGTTTACTTTATTGATGTTTTTTTAAAGTACAGATTAATAATAGTAAATATGAGCTGATGTGTCTCGCGGGCCTAACATGTTAAATTACAACTCCCAATGAACTTGTGTAAGATTGAATAAACAATCTGGTATTTAATCTATATTCTCTACAATTTAGTCCCTAAACTATTGAATATAACAAATAGTATGAAAGTTATTATTAATCTGTCAATTTAATTTGTCAGTTATTATAAAACTAGGAGAAAGCATGATACTTCCGGGACTAATTTTATGGATTTAAAATAGTTTACGGACTACTTATTGTATTTGTATAGTATAAAAATCAAATTGAAGAGATGGTAGTTCTTTAAATTGATAGTTTATTCGAGCTAGATTAACATAGATAACTATTTTTTAAGTACTTGCTTTTCTTTCTGAGTAATGTATAAAATGTACAGTGTGCATATTTCACGGTTACAGAGCAGTGACAGCATTGGATAGGGTGATTAAAACAAAGCTTACTAGAATGGCCAGTTACAAGAAAAGAATGCAAGAAATGTGATGGCGATGGAGGCTTTAACAGGAAGCCACAGACTCAAATTGTGCAGAAAATAATGGTATGGCGCACATGTATGATGCAGTAATGGGACCCATCAATTGCCAGAACTAAAAGCATGAAAATAATTAAAAGGTGAGACTTTTTGTTCCAAATGTTTACCATTTGGAGGGCAACTAGTTTGGCCACCCAATTTGGTTCAGATTAAAGCGACAATACCCTAGTTCTAGTCCTGCTAGTTTTAAAAACAAAGTTGCCCCTTAAATATCGATATCATAAATAAATCCAGTTGCATACACAATTTAGATCCAAGTTCCAATTATTACGGAATGTCCCGCTTGTATAAACAAAAACCGGTGCCCACATGAAACCCAAAAATGAAATTTACATCATGTGCAAATCCAATCATCAGCATTTCCCACCCACTTTTCTCATTGCTATCTTGACTTTCATCACACATCAATAAACAGATAAAGCTTTTCTTTTTTTTTTTAAAAAAAAAAAAAAAAATCCAATCTGTACTCACATTCCCTTTCCTGTTGTACCATTCATATGCACACAAACCTCGCTCATTAGGCCATAGATTCCTTATATGACCCACCAATTAGATAAAGTCAAATTTATAATACTTTATTCTCGTCTACATTATTGAACCTGGTTTATTTGACATACTATTAATAACTAGTGCTATATATATTTGTCAAAAAACTAGAGCTATATATAAAAACTCTATGTTTACTACAAGTGGGTTGCTTTTTTATCTAGCACGATTAAGATACAGATTCATAAGTTTCATACTTTTAACTATAATTAAACATTTCATTGAAGAAAGAAACACTAAAATAAATAGAACACCGTCTAAATCTAACTCATACAATGCTTACATCTATTTGTGTGACAAATTGAAAAAGTTAGTGTTATTGCTATGCAGATAATGGTATTCATATGAAATTCTCTAATCTGTTTGGTGCTGTGCTTGTGGTGATGGATTAATTAATAATATGGTATGTACAGATAGGGAATGGACGGACCAATAGGAACGATAGGGTCTGAAGTGGAGAAAGTGAATGCAATTTGCCCAGACCACGTGAAGCGTAACTTTATCTCTATATTCGGCAACTAGATTGAATGAATGAACAATGTACACACACTGCGCTCCCACATGCCCAACGGGGATGCAAGACAAGAGGAACAAACACAACACATAAAAGACAAAACCACTTCGATAAGCACCCACACACATAACAAATGATAACAGTATAAAATAGGATTAAATATATGATTGTTATTTGCAAATCGTTTTTTTGTTTTTAGCGTTCTACGGTTTTTTTTTTCTTTCTACATATTTTTGTAGATATTTAATATACTGTGGATATTTTGTTTCAATAAATTAAGAATTTTAGTATATTATTTATTTAATTTTTTCAATAACTGAAATTAAAATTAAAATTTTAATTTTAATTAAAATCATAAAAAAAATATCATTTTAAATAGACTTAAAAAATAAAAACTTAAAATTAGTGATTGTATCTGACACATCATTCAAGTATCGATAATTTAATAACATAATATTAAAATATTAATTTTTTAATGTACCATATAAATTCTTATTTTTGTTGGTTTTTATACTTGTTATTTTGTTTTATTTTAACGAAATTGGTTTTATTAAAATTGATTTCTGCATTTCTTTTATCTCGCTAATATTAAAAAGGTTAAACTCAAATATTATATATATTACAAAACCTTATTTTAATAAAAATCAATTTTATAAGATTAAAAATATAAAAACAAAGATATAAAAGAAATGCATAATTTAAGCCTATAGAATAAAATAGCACAGCTCAACTTAATTTAATAAACAAAATAGAAACATTAAAAAGCATTTGCAATAAAGGCTCAATGAAAGTAAACTCTATTAAAAATACCCAAATATATGGTTTTGAAGTGTACCTTAGAAATGAGGACATTAATTCCAGCATGTTTGTTATCCCAACCAAATTCATTAATAGTGTCACCAGCTCTCAAAACAACCTCATTCCGAATAATGTATTCTCTGTACAGACGCCTACGGGAAGCTTTGTGCAACCACGCCGCTGCCCACAACAACTCATCCTAAAACCAAAAGTAACTTTCCAATTATACTCAAAAAAGTAATCTATTCTAACGGCAACTTTTCTGTTACGTTACTTTCACATACCTGGTAACCGTTTACATCACAGTAAAACGGGCACACTGCACGGCGCAAGCTGTTACTGTATGCACCACGATGCCTGTCAGCAAACTCGAACACCTGCACCCTCACCACCAACGGTCATTAACGGATCATTTATTCAAAATGCGCAACTGTACCAACTAATCGTATAAAGGAAAGTACTGTAGTAAAAGTAAAAAATAAAAGTAAAAGTAAAACTCAATTCCGATGTAAGTGTTGGCTTGAATGATCACAAAAGTCAAAAGAGTGATTTATCTCTCTCTATCTCATGTATATCGTGAAAGTGAAAAAAAGTGTGAAGCCCTGGCTGGCTGGCTTTTTCACAAACCACTTTTCAAATTTACCACAGTTAAGTTTTATTTAACTTTTTTTACTTTTCAACCAAAAACAAAAGTATTTTTCCTTTTTTTTTTTTCTAATTAACTCATAAGAAGAATTAAAAAAATAGCGCAATCTGCCACGTTATATTATACATTTATACTTAAAACAATTTTAGTGTTACCTTTATTTTCATTAAAAAATTAATTAAGATTAAGAAAGAAACAAAAAAGAGAGAGGTGAATGGGAATGAGAACGAGAGTGACGCACCGTAACGGCACGATTGAGAAGCAAGGTAGAGTAAGCGGGATCACGTGATCTGAAGACGATTGATGCAGCAGCAAGTGCAGCCGCAGTTTCTCCTGCCACGTCAGAACCAGGGTGGGACCTATCGATTTTGAAAACTGTGCGTAACGTATCCATATCTTCTGGTCTTTCCCAACAGTTATGATCTGATAAAGGATCACCTACTTGAACAAACACCACGCCGGAACCTACCTTCGCCGTTGCCTTCAACAGATAATCTGTCCCCCACCGCACCGCCTTCAACGCGTTCCCAAGCTCAGGTCCCATCACCCTCCCGAAATCAATCACGCTCCACGACAACATCGTCGTCGTGAACGCCATCGGAAACCCGAACTTTATGTTATCGCCGGCGTCGTAGTATCCGCCGGTTAAGTCCACCTGAAACAAAAATTACAAAAACAACGCAATGCAGGTCAACACAAGTCCTACATTGTTAATCCCAGTCAAAACAGAACGCTACGTTTACTTACTCCGGCAGTGGCGCCATCGTGTATTGCGGAGTCGCGACGCCATCGGAGACGCTGATCGGAGGGGAGTTTTCCTGAGCGTTGTCCTTCGAAGAAGAGAATGCTCTTACGGAGAG
>NC_021165.2:2656387-2662578 GCF_000331145.2 Cicer arietinum | reverse complement strand
AGCGTCGTTATAGTCGTGACCAGCGGTGATAGTGCGGAGCAAAAGAAGGAGTATGGTGAGGACGCGAAATGTAGTTACAGAGGATAAGTCATTTCGCGCCATTTTTTTTCTTCTTCTTTTCACACTCTTGTCCTGTGGGTGCTGAGTAGTAATGTGTGTGTGTTGGGGGGTGTGACTGTGAGGAACGAAGGGGAAAACCGTCAAGGTAGTTATATAAACGAGAAAGTGTCCTTGGATTCCAGTTAGTTCTCCAGTAAGTGAGAGCCACGTGGAAATGGGGAAATGGTTTGATTTCGTGGCCCGATGCAGAGTTAATTTGACCGAATATAAACCTAATAACCGGGTCTTGACCGGGTTCGGATCTAAAAGTATTAGAATAATGAGAACATGTGTTGGGCACCGCCAATAGGTGGGGAACACGTGGAGTAGAAAGATAATGGTTGGGGAATGGGGGGTGTGGGACCCGGGGAGGGTTGGTTTTTGGTATGTGAAGCTTATGGTGGGAATGGGAGAATAGAATGATTGTGTAGCGTAAGATAGTTTGTGTTGAGTGATATCTGTATGGGGAAAAGGAAACCATGTGACTTCATCTTTACTGGTTGGATTCTAAGTAACTGGACCAGATAGTATTCATGTGGTTTTCTTTAATTTTATTTTTGAGGTGAGTTATTGTCGTGATTGATTTGCTTTTCTAAAAATAATTGTATAAATAAACATAAACACTTATTACAAGTTGGGTTAATTGTTCATAAAAAATAAATTAGGTTTATTATATTTTTTAAAAAATTAAAAATTCAATTAATTTAAAAATGTAAAATAATATTAAAAAATACTATCAATTAAAAATAAATTTTATTAATTAATATTTAAAATATTTTAGTAATTTAAAATAAAGGTAAAAAATATTATTTATAATAAAAATGATAAAATTAAAAGAAAATAATAACTTATAAATTATAAACTCATTAACTATTTAAATTAATTTATCAAAAAATATTACAAATTATAATTTCATAAATGACTATTATTAAACATAATTTATGACTTATAAAATTATAAAGTATTTTTACGACAACAAAATAAAAACCGGAGTCTTGTGAAGATAACTAACTTCCACTTCCATTCATCCAATGGCACTAGCAAGTTGCTGTAACTCAAAACAGGATCTACATGGGCCTAAGTTTTAGACTTCTAAAAAATAAGAATTTTACTTAGTTAAAAGTTTAAAAAAATATACTTTGATAAAAGTAAACTATAAAATAATTAATAACTGAAAAATTGATTAATAACTAAAAAGTTAGCTGAATAGTTGATAATTTTGTCACTTTAATTGAAAAGGTAGTTAATTAAAATTAAAATATTTAATAAATTTAGCTTTTAACAATATAAAGTGACATAATTATTTAATTTAAAATAAAAATTGATATTTTTATTCAATGTTTCTCAAATATTATTTTACTCCATTTTTTTTAATCAATTTTCCTACTTTACTTTACTTTTTTTTGTTACATCGTTTACTCTTTTTTTTTACTATTATACAAAAATAAATTTCAATAACTCTCTAAAAGTTTGGCAAACTAACTCCATGTGTATAAATAATAATCGTAAAAATAATGCAATTCATTTACTATTTATAATTTGATATGAGAAATAAATTTAACATGATAAATTAGAAGATGAAGAAATAATAATAAATATCACAATGGATACCTTAATCAATTTATTGTAAGACGAATAATATGATTTTTTTTTTATAGTTATTTTGACAAAGAATTAAAGAAATTGGTTATCCAGCGAGAATAAAATATATTTAAAGGTGAGAGTAGTTGAGTGAGTAAGATAATTATTTTGTTTTACATAAAGATAAAAAACAAATAAAAATAAAATAATAAGATTACAAATAAGAGAAAATATAAAAAACTATAAGATATAAGTTCAAACGTTTTTTAAAATAACATATCAGAATCAGCTATAAACTTGTGAAAAAAATTTGTCTACCAGACACATCTTTTTAATCAAATGAATTTATAAACTAATTTATTGACATTATCAAACAATATCTTAATAAAAAGAGCTTGGATTTTAATATTTTTAAAATTAAAATATATAACTTTTTTCTAAATTTAATATTATCTCAATAATATTAAATAAATTAAAAATAAATATTACATGGTATTAATTATATTAATTTAATAATATTATATTAAAATTTCAAATATCATTTAAATTTTTATATTAAAATTCATTTTAAACCTTCACATACGCATGTGTTAGACCGTTATTGTCTCAAGGTATATAAAAAGACCTCCACATATAGTATTATCATGAGGACACTCCTTTCCTATCTCTAAGTTTAGGTTGAATGCTTTGAAAATTGAAATACCACTGGACTCGTACATACAAACAAGAATAATTAAATGCACCTTATTAAAATATGTCGTTTTAGCAAGTACTCAATGACATTCTATGAAAGATAAATAGTTTTAAAATGGTAAAATATAGGCACTTTATATTTTGATATCGATAGGAGTATTATATTTATAAGTATTTTTTTATTATAAATAAAATTAATGATTTTTTTATATTAATATAATCTTATTCGTATATTAAGTTATTTGTTGTTCTAATCAAAATATAATTTTTAAATCTTGTTATAATTTTATATTATAAATTAAACAATTCAATATTTTTAGTTAAATTATATTTTTTGCGGTCATACTCGAATCTTAATTGTTTGTTTTTAAAATATTATGTTTTGTATCCGTTCTTATGCATTATAAGTGACAATTGTTAACGAAAAAATTTAAACTCTAAAAAATCACCAAATAATAATGTTATTTTATACAACACATGGAGCAACTTCCAACAATTGGCTTGCTATCTAAGACTAAGAGCCAATCTAGTTCATATATTCTAAGGGCCCCTTTTAGTTTAATTGCTGTATTTTTTAGTGGGCTGTATCGTTCTTGGGCCGTTGCCCGCTTCTGTGTATTGATTTTGGGCTTGGCTCGTTGGAATATTTTTTTCTTATTTTTGACAAAAAGGAATCTTCTAAAATCTACCTACACTATGTTTTGACCAATTTGTTTTTGGCGGAATTGAACGAGTGGAAGCAGAAAGAGACGGTTATTATTATTATTATTATTATTATTATTATTATTATTATTATTCATGTTTTGAATGGAAGTAGTATTACATACTCGTCTTTTGCTTGCTCCTATGCGTTAGTTTAAATGTTTGGGCGTTCATTCTTTTTACTAATTGAATTGTATGAATAACTATGATCTGTTTGAAGTATGTCCCCAACCAGATTATTTTGCTTGGTTCAATTTCAATACCACTGTTTGGTTCAACCATGTATTTGGGGAGGAGGATCCAAAGAGGAACTTGGTTAATTAATGCTATACAAACTTGTTAATACAGTATGTTTTAGTTTTTGATTGTTGGTTATATTTGCACTCATTCTTCCTGTTATTTATTTATGCTGTGGAAGTAAATTGTGTATAAAAAGTGTGTTAAAGAGTGTATTTTTAGCATTTTTCAAACTGTATAGACTTTAGGTCATTATAATTCAGTAATTCACATAATTAACTGAAGGTCAAGGGTAATTGGATTAATGATTTTATTAGGTCTTGTAAAGAATGTCAATGTACATAGGTGATAGACTCCGTAGCTACACTTTGTTTTCGAACTGCAAGTTCTATTTATTCTCAACAAATGTCCTAGTTCCAATTCAGCCATGGGAATGCAAAAATAATAAAGCTCTTGAAGGAGAATCGAGGGATTAGTCTTTGCAGTTGCAAACTGAATATCTGATTCACAAAAAGAATACAGAGAAGTTGCGAGCTATTCCTTCCCTGGTTATTAGTTGCACCATAGTTCCCCTTACCCTTTTCTATTATGATTTTTCAGCTAGATTCTGGACTTCTATGTTTTCTGCAGCTTCAGTCAGAGGTGCAAGACATGAGTTTTCTTGCACATTCAATAGGTACATACTTTTCTCACTCAAAACAACATTGCTTTTTTTATCTGATTCATATTTATTTTTTTCTCTATTTGTATTGTCTACCTTCTTATTTCACAAAGGGGGGAAAACATCTCATGCTTTCTTGAATTTATTAGAGCTCTATATATTTAGAACTACTACTGATTCATATTTTCTCAACTTACTTCTGCAAAATGTAATCCAAAACTTAAAGGTGGTTACATAATATAGATCACATTTTGTCACAAAAATATATTAATGCTTGTATAATATATATCATCAGGCTCCTTTATAAGCATGATGATATTAGTTCTGTGAAGAAGAGCCAGAACAAAAAAAAAACTGAAAAAGTCTAGAAATAACAAACTGAATGAGCTTAGATTCTATCATTTGAATGCAAAACAAAAGATGAGTTATCCTAATTCAAAAGTGAGATTTTGCTATTAGCTTGAAAAGGTTGGATTTCAGTGTGATGGTAATTTCTATGTTTAATATGCTTTATTTCCTTTACATTCTGCTTGAACTTTGCTTCAGCTACTTGGTTGTTGTTATTGATGATTTACTTTTATTATAAGTTTATTTACTCCTTTTGGCTGCATAATTTTACAATTATATCATCATGTAATTGTACATTCTCTAGCTTTTTTATGAATTAGCAATGTTAGTATAAATAGTACTACTACATTGGGGTTGGAATTGAATTCTTGTTCTCCTTATCACTCCACTCCTTAACCCGGTCCATCACCCCAACCACTAAACCAATCTTACATTTTTCTAGTTCTCTTATAATTGTATGGGTATTGTTTTGATAATCTTTACATAGAGTGTTTTCTCTTTCTTATGTATAGGCATTGAAATAACAGAATGCTGCTACATGTGGATTTATATTTGAAACACCTTCATGTAGCCCCATTTCATTTGGTAAATTTTTTGTGAAGTTAAATTTTTCATCAAAACATTAGTACTTTGAAGTTTGAATGTAAGCTCTATATGTTAACCTTGCTTAGAAGTATAATATGATAATGTATTCACTTGGATATTGTATGTCTTTATGTTTTAACTTCGTTATGGTATATTCACATGCAGGCATTATTAGTGACTCAGATGGGATGGAATGAAGCATTGTGCCATTCACCCTTGAATTTTCCTTTTAAAGCTGGGATATTTTATTCTAATTCATAAATCTTCAGGCCAAGCGAAAGGAAACATGGTTGATTGAAAATTTTAGGAAATTCGATGTACCGAAGCTCCCCACAGAAATTTTTTACCATGGAAAGAACTCTGAACAGCCAAAAGTAATGTCGCCTCTAGATACATCATCAAAAGCCCAGGTAATTTAGACTTTGCATTAGCTATTCATTGACAAAAGGTATTTGATAACTATAAATACAATACAGTATTGTTTCTGAAATTATACGGTTTATGTAAGGAAGGATAAGAGGAAAACAGCAAAAGGAGATAATGATTGTCATAGTGTAGTAGATGTGAGATAATGATTTAAAAGTAGTTTTGTTTAATTATAAACAAACACAAACAAATTTGTTTCTACTTTATATAAAATCTCTATAAAATAATCATTTTTTATAGAGTGTGTAATCACCCTTTTTAATCTGAATCAAATGGGTCCTTAAAGTGTAGAAATAATCTGCTTTAGGTTGGCAGTTGTCAAGCATGAGTGCCTGTCAGTGTCATATTAGAGGGGAGATTATACATGTTTAAAACTTTAAATTTATTACTGTGATCAAGTTTCTTGTTGAACCTAAACTACATTGATGGGAAATTGGGAATGATTTATATCATTTATTGTATTCGAATATGAATTATCAGTATAAGTAGAAAATACTGCTATAAATTTATGCCTCCGCATATTGCAACTCATTGCAGTGTCAGGGAGCACTACCCTCTCACCGGCCTCATGCAAATTAGTGAATAGAAGCTATAATTTTTGTTTCTTGAGGAGTAACCCTCAGATAGATAAACGTGTAGCAGTAAGTCCTGCATCTATTTTTCTTAGTAATAACTTTGAAGTGTTGATTCATAAACTTAGCTGGAAAATGTTATGTTGAGAAAGCATTGTGTTCTCTTCTTCTTAGCTGGAAAATGTTATGTTTAGAAAGCATTGAGAATACTAGTCAGTTCATTGAAAAGTTGAAGAAAGAGCTTGAAGAGTATCATCAGCATGTTGCAAAGTTTAAAAAAGGGAAAG
>NC_021165.2:2539850-2656296 GCF_000331145.2 Cicer arietinum | reverse complement strand
AAAGAGGATGATACAACTTAAGATGTTAGTGTACATTAGTATTATATTCCCAATTGATATAAATGATGCTTGAATTAGTGATAAACATTGCAAGAAAATTAATTTATGTTGTTTTGTGGAAGAAAAATGCTCACATGATGCTTCCTCAAAATACTCTTTCGAAGCATTCTTTCCAATGCAATCTATTATTGGCTCTGAGGTAGTAGCTTTTTTGCCATGGAATAAGGAAGCTTGAATATTTTTCTAGATAGCGATGTCACACATGAGACACAGACAAGGAATTTGAGGAAATGTCGAAATGGATAATCTGACATTTTCATCTTTCTTGAAGTGGATTAAGGCTAACAGCATAACTCCTGCATGAGACGTCAAGTTGACAAGTTACAATGTTACAGAGAAAAATGTTTCACATTCCTTATTTCCAGTCTTTAGGTATTGTGATGACGATTTACAAGCTAATATATTGTTTTACTAGCAAAATTTCTTCTGATATGTTTCTGCATCTTTGATCCACCATTGCGAGTGACATTTTCTCTTTTTCCATAAATATATTATTGAATTCACTACTTGGCAATGCTTACTTGGATTTTTAGGATATCTTGTTCTCCAAGAAGAAGTAATGTTTTCCATTTTTCATGAGACTTTCTATATATGTAGTGTCCTTAAGCATGTACCATTGCACCTTGATATGGTACCATTGCTTATTTTACTACCTCGTATCTGGTTTGATTTTCGAAAAGAATAGTGTGAGTTCCTGTTCGGCTACTACTATGGCAATTTCGTTAGTTACATAATCTGGTAGAATGTCATGCATTATACAGATTCTAAGATTCAGAATGCATGCAGAGCACATTTTTGGCCGTCCAATTAAGATGTTAGATTAAGATTTCTAACAGTTTATTATTTTTACTAAATCTAAAAAATATTAACTTGAAATATGAATTGTCCGATCTTAACTAGACGACAATAGATGCATCAACTGCATACATTCTCGGATCCTAGATTCTTTTTCAAGGTCTCATTCATTATCTTTGGATGCCAATGATTGAAGAAAGATTGCTCAAATTAACCCTTTCTGTGGTTGTGTCGAAACAAGTTTAATTGATATGACTTTGTAACAGATTTGGTGTGTCCTTTCTAGCATAACCTGTTTATAAACTGCTATTGCATTTAGGATGTGTGAACTGAAAGGGTGTTACTGTCGAATATTTTGATTATTATCCGTTATGGCCACTCACTCTCGTGATGAAGACCATCCACTGCTTCTGGCAACGTCTGTCTGTATGAAATTGCATGGCAATGGGATCAAAGAGCATGTTCTCAGTTCACATTTGTAAAGTGACTTGTCAGAACTCATTAAAGTGCCTTCCACATCTCTCTTTCTTCTATTGGTCCAATGACAATGGCTTTAAACCATGAACTTTTCTCACCTCCAAGAACACTTTGGAAGTATAAAACACAAGTTTTTATTGAGAAAAAACAAAATCTCACATTAATACTAGATATTTTTCACACTAAAAACTAATTTTGTATAAATGAGTAAGATTTAACTAATTAATATAAAATTTTAATAGTTTTTATGTCGTACAGATGTGTATTTCAGAAATGTTATGCATTTTGTAGCAATGTGAGGGTGAGAAAAGTTGTGAGTGACCCACTTGTTGGACCCAAAGAAAAAAGCTACCCCTCAAGGACTCATAATCAATCAGAAATGATAAACAGCGAGGTTTTGTAATTATCCCCCATTAATTCACGGAGTTTTATTGGCCTTAGTTCTTGTTGTTTTGATAGTGACGTTCATGTGTAGACATGGACTAATCATTCCAAAGATTTAGAGATCCACACGAAAACCTTTCTCCCTACTTGTCTCCCCTTTACAGTGCCCGATTGATATTTATATAAACCAATATCTCACTTCATCTTATCTTAACTGCTAATTATTATTTGATTCCTTTCTATCCATAATAGAACTATATCATTGTCAATATCTATTGTTCATTGTTTACATAGAATGCTTTGACAAATATAGCAATAGTAAACCATTAAGCTTGAAAAGATAGTTTGGAATCTTGTTCTACCAGCAGGGGTTGATGACAGTGCAAGAACATTAATATATATATTTTTATAGTAATATCATTCATTATAACTATAACAAATGTATTTGCAATTACATGGCAAAGTAACGTTTAAAATCATCGACATATAATAGGAACTACAATCACATCGATCCTCTAACGAGGGTATAGTCAAATTAACCATTGCTTTGTCTTTTTTTTCTTTTCTTTCCGATAAGAATACTATAGCACAATCTCTACTAATCTAATTTGGATGTAATCCAATTTAATGTTATCTGGGATGCTTAATTAAATATTGTCACTATAAAGAAAATTATATATTTTTTCAATTTTATATTACTGATTTACTGTCACGTTTAATGATCAAAGATCAATATTTATCCACAACGTTGAAACTAGATAGAGGATTTAGACTAGTTATTGTGACCGAAGATGAAATGAATCAATCATAGATATTACATAAGAAGAATCAAGAGTCAATTTTATGAATAAATTCTGATCATTCAATACTAACTAAATAAATAAAAGTTAATAATTATATAGTCGACATATAATGTATGACTGAGGATAACATCAATAATTTTGATATAATAGACATTAAAAAAAAATCTAGGCCAAAGTGATGTCATTTTATACAAATTAAAAAAATATGATAAATAAAAAAGAGATAATAGTGATTTTATTAAATTACCTATTTAATCCTTATTTGATGTATTACAATTATCACAAATGGTAAGTAGAGAAACAATAAATTAAGAGTGATGTACATAGTATTAATTAAAAAGTATAATTAAAAAAAAAATTATATGAGAAATTAAAATGAACGTCTTTTGGAACAAAAATTTTCTTATAAATTTGATATTTATTATATAACAAAGAATTATATTTTTTTCAATAAAAAAATACATTTTTCCGAATATCAATAATGTGTTAAAAAAATGTACACATAAATAAGAAAAGTGCTTCAAGTCCCACCCCTCTCTTTTTTACTTTTGTAGATTTTGTACTATCAAATTACTTTTTTTAAGATTAAAAAAGAGAGGCAATTACGCCGTTGAGTCCGTTATTTATTTGGTAAAGATGTTATTTTCAAATGGATTCAGCAAGAGGGTGATTGCTTTTTCTGTTTTTCAAATCAAAATTATGAGTTTTTTTTTTTTAGTAATTAACTGTTAGTTGTTTGACCTCTGAAAAGTCAAAATTATAGTTGAAGGCTTAACTAACATGGTATTATTATAGCATCGTTTTAATAAAGGAACATGCATGCCACAGTCCTGTAATATTTTTCGAACAAATGTGACATACTTATGCTGTCCTTGAAACCTGTATATAAACTTTAGAGCAAATAGTTGCTTGAATGGTGGGCATCATCATAATATATATGAAATCCATCTTTTTCTTTTATGTTCCCTAGATAGGTTTGAAACTAAGAAGGTTAAATGTACATAATTTATATTAAGCTTTACTACTTGATTTCTTCTAGACAAATCGTTAGAGAGAATTGAATTCCAATTTTAATTGGAATAATTATTAATTAGAACTTATTAATTTTATCCATATTTGATTTATTTTAGACAAATCGGTAGGGGGAATTGAATTCTAATTTTAAGTGAAATAATTATTAATTAAAATTTATTTATTTATTGATCGAATGTTAAATTATTAGACGTCAAATTTTTGAAAATCGAATTATTAAGACAAAAAAGTACAAAAGTATATCACTCGAAGATTTTTTGTTTTTACTTCACCATACAAGTTATTTTCAAAATCCTTTAAGTGTGTTCTAAATAATTAAAAAATCTAAGAAAATTAGAATTGTAGGCAATTTAAATGCTTCAATTAAATTTTAGTTTTTCTATTGTCTTTGGATAGAGTAACTAAATCAATCATTCTGAAAAACTTAGACACTTATTTGCATTTTTTTTTTAAATTTATAGGGATTGATTTGCAACTTTTGAAAATTTATATGTAACATTTGTATTTTTTAAAATTTATGGGATCAATTTTCAATTGTTTGAAAATAAATAGGAATTAATTTGAAAATTTTAGAAAATATAGGAACTAATTTGTAAAATATAAAATATATAAGAATTAATTTGAGATTCACATTATATAAATGTTGAAGGAATTTTAAATATTTACTTATTAAATGATATTTGAAATTCTCCAAAATTTAATTTTAATAAAATACTTCACAAAATCCACTTATTTAAGAAAATGAATTACGCTCAAATTCCATTATTTGAAAAAATCCTCTCATCCATTCACACTTTTAGCTGGTTAGATTCACAATTGAATGCTGACCTTATCTATCCTGAATGCGTTAGCTAGTATTGTTCACATCACAATTGGCTTAGGTTTAGTTCCTTGTGAATTTTGATAGTGGAGAAGGTTAACTCCCACAAGGAGCACAATGATTGATTGTCCTTGAATTATGTATTGAAGGGAAGAGAAGGCAATGCATTTTCTTTTAGAAAAATTAGTATCAAAAGTTTCACGCATGGGACATAGTGGACAAGTGTGAGTTACATTATGCCTTTCTATGCACACTCTATTCTCCATTTTCTTAACCAACAACCCAATTTCTCAACCGACCTGGCCAAAAAGTGCTCACATGCAACCCTAAGTCTGTAATGTGGACCCAAATGGAACTTCATTTCACACCTCTTCAAATCATTTTCATAAATATACTGTTCAAAAAAATATTAGATTTTATGAACTTCAGAAATATACTTCAAAATATTAGATATACTATTTTTGTCTAGAGATATATTTTTATATCTATGAGTAAAAAACAAAATTTATAAATATGAAAGAAATGAAGCTCTCAAATCCAAATATACGATGTCAAGATATAACCTTAAACTATTATATGAAATCAAACGAAAAATTTAGGTTAATAAAATTAACTTTAAAATTTAAATGCAATTTAAAATACGAGTCATTTAATTTTTATTTAATAGTTTAAAAAAATCTGTGTACCACTTTACTAGAATATTACACTTAAATAATTTTAAGTTACAAAAAATATACAATTACTTTGTTAATAATAACTTTTGATTATTTTATAAAAATTAGACGATTTGTATTTCAACTTAGAATCAAACAAAATTCGAACATAAATAATCTAATCTTATATTATTCAATAATTGAAATAGTTTTACAACAAAGAATCTAAACCTTTTTTTATTAGGCTATTGGCCATTCATGTTGTTTGTAGTGAGGCATCACAATTAGAATAAAATAGCCCAACTACAATTGACGAGTGCATAGAGATTTAATTTGTTTCCCCACGCTACAATTACAATTAAGCAATGCCACCAGTGGAAAGTTATTTTGGTGGAGTGAATGGCATTAAAATATAGTCAGACTTTAAGTACAAAATCAAGACTAAGGGGTATCTTAATTTTATAAGAATGTGTATATGAATACGTTTAGTGCAATTTTAATGAGCGCCGTTGATTTTGGTCACGGACTAGAAAATGACATAGTACGATTATGCACTAGCCGCAAAATCGAAGTGGACACTGTGCATGTCTGAACCAAAGGATAGAAAATCAATTTTGCTGTCTCTTTTAATACCAGAAAAATAATATTGCTGTCTCTTTCATTGTTTAGAATATCGGCTAAAAATATTGGTGAATCAGACACCAAATGTTATTTAAAAAAGTACAAATTTTGTGGGTTAAAACATTATCGTTATTTTAATTTTAAAAAAGGAACGTCTCTTTTACTTTCCTCACTTCCACTCATTGTTGTCTAAATTATCATTATCACTAATATTCAAATAGAGATATATGTTTAACTATAAAAGTGTTGGTGTGATGTGGCATAATAAATTAATTTTATATTTTTCTCTTATTTTTAATTATTTATTTTTATTAATCATTATTATTATTATTACAAAAGTTGTGTACCCACGCCAAGGAGTGCCCTTCTCCTTTGCCTATTATTATTACTTACACATGCCTACCACTTTGTTTCTTTTCGTTTTTGGAACCAAACGGAATCATCCTTTTTTTTTTTCAATTATGCTTTCACCTTAGATAAGTAAATTCAGTAAACAACTAACTTTATTAATTAATTGCGTAATTGCGACTTACATATGAACATAAAAATATTTTAAAATGAACTTAAAGCATCTTATGTCTACGAACAATATATTGCTTAATATCCACTTTATTTGTCTTCACTAGCGTAATCATTATAGGGGCTTCATGCTTAAAATTAAAATTTTCGTAATAAAAAAATAAAAAATCATGCCAAAATATTACATCCGTTGTATTAGATTAGAAGATGAAATTGAAACTCCTGGCCACTTTATATATCATTGTTTATTAACGAAGTTTACATAGATTTTGCATGCTTTCCTAACCACGAAAACTCTTGAATCTTGCCCATTACATTACAATACATCCTTTTTACTTTCTTGTCATCCACATACACCCGTTCGTACCATAGCTCTTTTAATAAGACTCTTTTTTCAAATTAATAGAGTTCTTTCAAACATTAAAGAGTGGTGTGCAACTCATTCCAACAACCTATTTTACCAACAAAAAAAAAACACAACGAAATAATAATAATAATTTCAAATTAGTTTCAATATTTTATACGCAAATAAGGGTGTTTGAATTTGAATTGATTTCTCGTTCCAATGTCATATATCGCAAGTTTATTAATGCTACTGATTTAAATTTCTAGTCATCGCACATTTTCTCTTAAAATGATTTGTATTTTTTACTACAACTACAAAAACGGTTAAATTTAAATTAAAAAAAAAAATCTTCTAAATCTAACAGTTTTCAATTGCTATAAATATCATCATTCAAACATCTGTTTTATTTATGCATAAATTATAAAAAGAATTATTAAAAAAAAAAAAAAAGCTTTTGTACCCAAAAAAACCGTGATTGAAGTTATTGAAAACAAAAGTCAATGGAATGAAATCATTCATAACTGCATGTCAATTTTTTTTGAATGGTACGAATTAGCTAATTATATTTAATAAATGATATAAAAGGATTTGATTTGATTTTTGTTTTTATGATAAAAAAAATTGATGGCGTTGTACCAAAAAAAGGATTTAATGGCATTTTGGTTATTACAGCTAAAGATTGTGAGCATGAAGTAATTTCACAGAATTCTTTGTCTACAAAACCCTCTCTGTTCTCTGAATCTCTCACAATCCCAAAGGCAATAAACACTCTCATCAAAACAAACAGAATTATTAGAAAGCCGTTAACAATGAGAACCCATCATCTCCTCCTATTTACCATCCTCTTTTTCGCATCCACATTCTCCTATCTCCATCCTGCATCCGCCACCGGAGAACAACCTCCGACCACCGGCAACAACGGCGACACCGAATTCATCCGCTCTAGTTGCAATACAACACTATACCCTGACATATGCTACACTTCCCTCTCTCGCTACGCCAATGCAGTTCAACAAAATCCCGGCCAACTCGCTCGCGTCGCCATATCCGTTAGCCTCTCCAAAGTCCACCGCATCGCTTCCTACATCTCCAACCTCACGCACGAAGCCGATTACGGCGCATCCTCACGCGCTGTTCTCGCTCTCCACGACTGTTTCTCAAACCTCGACGACGCCGTCAGCGAAATCCGCGGCTCGCTTAAACAGATGCGTCAGTTAGGAGCCGCCGGCTCTGGAACCGACTCGTTCCTCTTTCAGATGAGTAACGTACAGACGTGGATGAGCGCGGCGCTTACTGATGAAGAAACGTGTACGGACGGATTTCAGGATGTACCGGAATGTCCGATGAAATCGGATGTATACAATCGTGTCACCAGAGTGAAGAAGTTCACGAGTAATGCTTTGGCACTCGTTAATAGTTACGCTAACAAAGGACCTTTGAATTTGATTACTTTTTTTTTTCTTCCAATCTCAGAATGAATAGTTCGATTAAAGAATAGTAGGTTTTATTACTGTGTGAGGCAAAATTGTTATTAGTGAGTGTGTGTGTGAACATGTAAAACGTGAATCGCCATTCCTCAATGTAAATTTTGGTTTTGCATTTTTGATTTGTTGTTAGCAAGAAACAAACAAAGGCATGGGTGGGTTCACGGGACTTTATGTGATAGAATGGAGGGTGTAGATATAAAAAAAAACTAGGCACAATTGAAAATTGTGTATGTGAAATATAATGTATGTATTGTGTGAGGGTAAAGACGTTTGAGTAAGTTTTTAATTTGTTACGGTTATTGGTGTTGGTGCTTTTAAGAAATTAAGATAAGGTGAATATTTTTAGGTTTGAGTGGAATCAATTTTCTTTTTGTTTTTATTCCTTTTTGGGAGGCGTAAGAGCCGCTATATATTATGTTACTATTTAATTATTTTATGAAGATGATTAACAACGCTTATTCTAGCACTCTTTATTCAACATTTTTAATGGCAAATATAACGATATTGCCAACAAAAATGTACGTAGAGTGTTTCTTAAGCACCAAATATTAAATATTGAATTCGAAATATATTGAAAGTTGTGTTTTATTGAAAGTTTAGAATTTATTTTATAATATAAAATTTCTATTTTTTAAAATTTTAACAAGTGTCTTTGGTGAAATTAATATAGGATCCACTATTTTAAAAATAGATTTTCCATGAACAAGATAAATCTACATGAATTTTAATATTAACGTTTAAATTATATATAGATTCTTTAATTTGAATTTTTTTTAAATTATTATCATAAAATATTATTATATATTTAAAATATCACAATCCGTTAATAAAATGATTGTCCAATCGTCGTATAAATTGAAACCAAAACGTTAAACGTGCATAAGTGTATTTTTGTCTTATTTATTTTAATTTTATATTTTAAATTTATTAGTTTTCGAGTACCTATATGGTACCAGGGATGGAAATAGGTTAGGTCGTCCGTCAGAGTCTATGGCATGTCCTATTTATGTTTTGGTCTGGCTGTTTTTAAAGCCTATTTATTTAAATAGGTCATGCTCAGGTTTATAAAAAAGCTATTAAGTCTGACATACCGGCCTATATATTTTTTATTATTTATTAATATTATTTATTATTATATTAATAATATTATTTCCTATTTTAAATTCTATCAATTAGGCAATCACTCGGTGATCATTCCATATTCAGTATTGTTCCATATTCGGTAGCGATTCCAAATTTGGTAGTCATTCCATATTCAGTAGCCGTTCAATTAGTCAATCAGTAGTCGTTCCATATTTGTTTAACATGTAATAATGAATGTGTTTGTTTTAGAAAAAAAATCTATTATTTGACACAAAATATTATTTTTTTAGGGTTTAAAGGATGTTTGTTTCATATTTTTTAAAAATTATTTTAAATAGGATTTTAAATAGGCTTCCAGGTCAGGCCAGACTTTTAAAAATGTCAGACCAAGTCGATAAAAAAACTTATGATAGGCCATATGTCAGACTTAAACTTAAAAAATAAATCGTAGGTCAGACTCAGACCTTTCAAAGTCTGGTCTGACCTGGCTTTATTCCCACTCCTGCATGGTACCCAACAAAATTTCAAAATATCCAAGAATTTATATTGAAAAAAATATTATACTCGTTTTATTACATTCCCTCTAAATTCACCACACCATAATAATGTGTGGAACACATTTCTAAAATAAGTGAACTTACATGAATTTCAATTAAAAAGAGGTGAATATTTAAAGTAAAGTGTTAGAGTGAATAAATTTTCTAAACTTATTAATGTTGCAACTAAACTTTGCTTTAATTTGATTTTAAATTGCTTTAACTTGTGTTCAATTTGGCAGTTTGTTTTTTTTGTTTTTTTGATACAAAAGTTTGTTATATTGTTGGGAACCCACCAAAAGTGTTTTTTTCCTTGCTTTGAAATTGAAACGTTTGTCATTGATTGTCGACAACAATCTTAACCAAAGTTGCTCATATTCATCAAAGTTGTTTGGTATTTTTTGGCGTGTAAATTCCTCTCTTTTAGGACGTTAATATATAATATTACTACTTCTATTTCAATATGTAAGTAAAACGTTTTTTTTCTCCTTTTATAAAACCATTTTCAAATTATAAGATGTATTAGTTACTTTTTTATATAAAAATATCTCTAATTAAATGAAAGAATTAATATATCATTTACTTATCTCTTTTAATAATTGAACAATAATTTTAAATATATATATATATATATATTACTGACATATTTAACTGAAAAATTAATTTTGTTAATTCTTATACGTTAATAAAAGGATCTTATATTTAATTTCGAATGTAGTATGTTTTAGCACCATATCAGTTGTTGCAAAAGATTAACAACTAATTTATAGTAGTAAGTTGCCAATATAAAGTTCGTTCTAAATTACTCCTCCTTTTCATATAAGGACATCTTTATGAATAAATCTATAACTCAATTCTTCTTATAAATTTATATAAAAATAATAATAATTTATGGTATTAAGTTATTTTTTATAGTGCTTGGCGGTAAGTTTTTTTAAAGGAATGTGGCAGTAAGTTAAAATGTGCGTATTTCTCTTTTTTATAATCGCTTATAGCGCGCGCGCGTGTATATATATATATATATATATATTAAAAAAGTTAATATTGCAATAAATGTATATATGAATACTACTAAATTAAAGTTTGTATAAATATATTCGATTTTAATTCTTTTTCTTCTAAAACATGATTATAGTATTCATAAAAGAAAAAATTAGCTGTAAAAAAATAAAAAATTAGAAAAAAAAATCATAAATGTATCTAATTTTTTTTAAAAATACTTATATTTAAAATAAAAAAATTCACAAAAAAATATAACAATAACAATAATAATAATTACTTTTGTGGTCTCTTAATTTAATTTCAGATAACGATTTAATTATTTATTTATTTTTCATTTTAATCTTGTATATTTTTAAATATTTTTAATGTTACCTTTTAAGTGGATTTTCGTTAAGGCAATCCAATTTCATTTCCTTCTCTTTCACGGTTCCAAAACCTTTGTTTGTTACTCTCATCTCCCACTCATGAAAATCCATTTGTGATAAGAAGACATAATTAAAGAACACAATGTCGAAATCAAGCTTGAAGAAATCGTAAACTCATATTAATAGGAGAAGAAAGGTAACCTGTTTATTGATTTTGATGTTTAGTGATTCTAAAAAATAATCATAAACCCACACTATTAGAATCAAATGTGAAGAATTTCTGCGATCTCAATTTTCTTCCTCAGTTCAGATTCAATTTTGTCTTTGTGCGCATCACAAGTTTTAGACCACAAACATAATTTGGTAGCTCACGAATTTCATTAGAAACGAAAGAACTATAGTTGTAGCTAGGACTATGATTTTGACCCATTTAAACATAAGGAGGTCCTATATTTCAAGTTTTGATATTGTGAACATGAATTTTCATGGATGAGAAATGAGAAGAACAAACAAATGTTTTGGATCTGTCAATGAGAAGAAAATGGAATGAGAACAAACAAATTTTATTTTTTATTTTTATTTAGTGTAAATACTTTTAAAAATTCATACATACAAATGCGAAGTTCCAATTTAAAATTTAATATTCAACATAATAATATCGACGTTAAAAATATTTTTAAAGTTGATTTTTCAATGCATAACTTTTATTTTTAGTTTATTAACAAATGTATTAGACAGAACGATTGTTATCAAGAACCATAAAAGTACTTGTTTTGTTTTCTTTGAATTCCATTCTTTTAAGTGTCTTTTTATGATTTGTACTAAAGTTAAAACAAGAACTCATATTCTGTTCTGTTTCATAATTTGTCAATCAATTATATATGATTGTGTGACTTGGTTTGTTACAAAAGAGACTAGGTATCGACCATAGCTTAATTCAGTCGTCTTCATGTGGTTGGTGACAAGGATAATAATTCAATAACTAATTGCACCTAAGAATAAGTTTAGATAACTTTTTCAAATAATTGATGGAAAATAAATATTTAAAGAATCTTGTAATACATAATTATAAATTTTTTTAAACACTAGCTTTTCCTGGAAGTTAGGAATTAGCTTATGTTTGATGCATATTTTTATTTTATTCAAAAACAAATGTATTTAACTTTTTTATAAACACTTACAAGATTATAGTTAATATTTTGTTACTGAAAAACTACAAACTATAAAATTAATCTGTGAGATGTGCCATTTTACTATTAAAACAAACAACAATCCTTCTCCAAAAGTTGAACGTTGATTAATCAACGATAACACTGCAATCCTCCCCCAATAAGCACATATTTGTAACATTGAATTTTGCTTGCAAGTTATTGCATACAATAAGATGCAAAATTGCAACCATATAAATGATCATTATCGTTATCAAAATTTCAGGGTATAACATTATTTCGTACGCAATTGACATGATTTGGAGGGTCCACAACAATTTTAATCGATTGGATTTCCACTATTTTTTTATTAAATAATTGGATATGTCCATGATTGATCTTCCTGATCATGTTACTCATGCACGAATATTTCCCTTTTCAATTCAATTATGATGTTTGCACAACCTCATTATTTTATCCCTCATTTAAACCGAATATTAAACAAGATATGAATGAGACGTGGGACCTGTTGTCATAACTTTTTGTCTCATGAGAATGAAAAATTAAGTATATGTGGTAGTCCTAATAAAAAACAATACGCTATAAATCATAACTTAGGAGTAGTTAGTTACATCTTTCAATAAAGCTAACAAATGGTGTATTTCATGGACGAAACCCCTAGCCAAGATTAATAACGCTAAAATTTTGTATATTTTTGTATTTTATTATCTAAATTTTAAGGTGATATTAAAATTAGATTTTAAATTTATTGAACTACTTATATGTCGTCATATCATTTATGTCTTAGTCCACATGTTTAGTAATATTCGTAAGAAAATATAATACTACGATAAATTTGACTCCACTTGAATAATAAAATGAGTAATATTAATTATTGTTAGAATATATAGAGTACGTTAATGTGTGAATTTAAAAATTATTGAACTCTTACGGAAAACTCTCATATTTTGAGTAGTTTTCAACTCTATAAATTAAATACTAAAGTCCCAAAAACATATGTGAGTTTGCTTCCGTCACTATATAATTAGTTTCATACTCTTGCGAAAACACATCAAAGTTGAATGCTCTTTCCAACTTTATCTTTTCTCTCTTTTCTATTCTGCTTGATTTATTTCTGAGTCACTTCTCCCCTTTCTTTCTAACCATTTGATCTTTTAGAGCGGTTGTTATGTCGTATTTCTGTCGATTTTTTAGTGGTCCTAATACCATTATCCTTTTAGAGCGGTTTTATGTCGTAGTTCCGTTGATTTTTTAGCGGTTATAATACTACTATGAGCGGTTTTTGTGTCTTAGTCTTTCAGAGTGGTTTTTGTGTCATAGTTTTAGAGTAGTTTTTTGTGTGTCGTAGTCCTTTTGATTTATGAGTGGTCATAATATCATATTGTGAGTGACTTTAATCGTCATATTAAGAATGACCTTAACTGCCATATTGAGGATGTAATTTTAGAACAGTTTTCTACGGTGCGGTAGAACTCTGATACACTGAAATTTTATTATGGGAACTTTGTGATTGATAGTCTGCCTTGCAGAATTTGGACAATGCCACGAAACGTCTTAAAGAGAAGTCTGTAATATTTTTTTTGACATAAATTGAAATTTTTAAATAGTTTTCGAAACTAAAAAAAAACAATTATTGATGATTAATATTATGTGTATGTATGATTAATTATAAATGATTATATGATACGAATTGTTCATTTTTTAGGAGTCAAATTCTAATACATACAAAATTACTATTGATTGCACTTAAACATATTTAACTAACTCATAAGATACAAGTTTTAATTAATGGATATATGATCGAACATAAATCCTGACCTCAAAAATTGAATGTATGTCTCTAAAAAATTCAACCACATTGTTAGCCGTAACATCTTCAACCAGACAAATTCCATGATCAACATTCAATAAATAGTTATGAGTGCGACATCAGGTAACAAAGTTGTGAAATTTTTTTGGCTTATTTTATGTAGATGCTTTGGAATTGAGTTTGTAGACATAAGAATCCCGTGAAACAAACGAAAAGACTAGAAACTAAGTAGGTACCCAGTGATAATGCGACAAATTAATTGTGATAGAAAACCATATCTCCAGCTATTTATTTATTATAGCATTTAGCATAAATAAAATGCCACATACAAAAACGATACTTTATACTATCCCTCGTGGACGGTTTGTTGAATTAGTAGTTGCTTCGCTAGCAAGAGGTTCACGAGACGAAATACCTTTATATATTATATGGTCCCCAAAGGAAAAGCTTGTTGATGTGTTAGCTTCATCGATGTTAGGTAAAAAAATTTTAATTTCTGTTGTTCGAACTCTATGAGACTTACTATTTCAATCATTTTGGACTTAGGTCAATTTTATTAATTAATATCGGTTGAGAGTGTTAACGATGATAAACAAATACACACATAAAATGAAGGAAAAGGAAGAAGAGAATGAACTCACTAGGTTTTCATAAACAAATGAATCAAAATTTAAGGTGATAGAGTTACAATATATATATAAGAAAATGAAGAAGTCTAAAATACTCTTACTAATAATATATAATGAAACAAATTAACAATCTGTAAGGAAGATGAGACAAACAGTAGAGTAACAGTTTCATACTAAAGATGATGATGAATAAGATGACAATCAATCTCAATGTGTTTGGTGCGTTCATGAAAGACTGAATTATGAGTAATTTCAATAACAATCTTGTTATCACGTGCATCAGAGTTGGCTCAAAAAGAGAGATACCTATATTAGACAAAAATCAACGCAGCCAAATTATTTCAGCAGTAGTGAATGTCATAACACAATACTCAATTTCTGTAGAAGAGCAAGAGACAATATCTTATTTCTTACTCTTCCAACAAATAAGAAAGTCTTCGATAAAGATACAGAATTTTGTGGTGCACTTACGATCTCTAGTGTCACCCGTCCAATTCGCATCAAAATAAGCATATAACTCAAATGAGAACGACGATGAAAAGAAAATGCTCTGAACTTGAGTATATAACGAAGAATATGAAGAATAATTACCCAATGTACTGAAGTAGGAGAAACAACAAAATGACTGACAACATGAACAACATAAGAAATATCAGGTATTGTAATTGTAAGATACACCAAGCTGTCAACCAAAGTATGGTACAAAGTGAAATCTGGTAAACAAATAAACCAAAACTTAGGGTTATAAAGTTACAATAACTATATATACAAGGGAATAGAAAAATATAAAATACTCTTACTACTAATATATCATAATATTATCTAATAGATAAAATATTAAGGATTAAACAAAATACTAATTTATTACTCGGGAGAGTCTCATAGTATCAGTACCACATTGATGACTTCAAGTACATGAAGAGACTTCAACTTAAAAGACCGATCTATTATGTGAGGAGAGTGTGGTGACTTAAATATTACATTGAACATTTTCATCTATAGATAAATGTAAGACTCATAATAGAAAACAACATAAAGAAATTAAAGAACACAATCACAACGCAAAAACATAATGTTGAAATTGAAAGATCAAAGAAAAAAATAATGACTATTCCTCTAATGACAATGAAAGATTAACGCTGCAAAAATTTTAACTACAGATAAGTTTCTCTCAAACACTCATGTGATCCTCAATACAACCACAATCTTCAAAGCAAATATCTAATTTACATCTTAAAATAGTATAAAAGAATATTATAAGATAAAAAGAAATACATATAAAAACTTAAAGAGTTTTTGACGAATGCATTTTGTAATAAAAAATTAAAATTAAAATATATAGTTTTAACTTTTCTCTTGTATATTTACCATAAAAGGCAATGTAAGACTTTTATTACTAATAAATCCAAAGAAACATATACATTTTGAATATTGATATTTTTGACTTAAAAAACAGTGATTGTTAGTGAAATATTTTAGTTTTTTTTTTAATTTTTTTTTGTTAACAAAGTGGTATATTTTAGTTATCTACTTTTGTTTTTGAAAGGAAAAAAAACTTATACTATTTTCTGTCTCTAGTTATCGATATCATTTGAAAAAACATTGTCTGTAAATATAAATATTATTTCAAATTATTATATACATTTGTTTATATATATTTTTTAAATATATCACTTATTAGTACTATTAATTGATCTTAAAACATAAAAAGTTAGAACACACGTGAAAAAATCAACGATTGTTTATAAAAAGTGATGGAGGTAGTAAAATATAAAAATAATATGATCTTTAATAAAAAAATAATATGAACATAAATCTTTTCTGTATGTTGCGGCACAAATTTCTCAAATATAGCTTTTGCTTCCCTATAATCCAAACATTACAAGCAATAAATTGTTGATTGTGTCGAGAATTTTCTAGTCCTTGTACCTCAGAAGCATTTCCAATTTGATAGGATAATAATAGAGTCACGAGAACTTTAAATAAAGAAATAGAGTCACGAGAAATGGTGTACATAATGTGATAACAAATGTGTAGCCATATCGGTCATAAAGTGTTTAGTCATAAAAGAATTGGTGTTTATGAGTACAATTATTTATTTACATATAAAAAAGAAATGGTGTCACAATATTCCAAACATTGTCCATATTTTTTGCTAAAGGATTAACTATGTTTTTCAATTAGCTATGCAACAGACGAATCTAAATACGAGAATATCATTTTTTTTTGTTTATTTTTTAAAATAAGCGTGTTCTATATAAATTTAGTTTCTTTTTATATATTTTTTTTTATGTGATTTTGTAATAATATTTTTTTTTTCTATTTAGGTGTAATGTTTTCTTCCGTGTTTTGATGTAATATTTATTTTAGTTCAGATTAATATGATAATTTTGATCTATAATATATTTTAATCAATATTAATGTTATAAATATAAAAATATAAATATTTTAAATATTTAAATTTTATTATATTTATAAATATATTGTCGTTTATGTTATGCTGTTATTTTATGCTATTAATTTAAATATTATAAATTTATTTATAAATTAATTATTTTTTATTTTAATACGTTTATATTGTATCGAAATACTCTACAATTTAAATTAACAAATATTTTTATATCAAACAAAAAAAGTCAAGACATATCAATTAAAAAAATGTTTAGTCATAAAAGAATTAGTGTTTATACATATACTGCATTTTATATATAAAAAAAAATAATCGTGTCACGATATTCCAAACATTGTCCATATTTATTGCTAAATGATGAACTTGTTTTTCAATTAGCTATGCGAGACCACCTATTCAAATAAACGAATATAACTTCTTTTAAGATAAAAAATTAGGTGGGCAAAACTTATTTATATGCAGGTCTACATCCATAAAATAAAAAAAAATATATGATTTTGATTTAGATAATAAAAATTTAAGATGAAGTCTAATCAAAAGTAGAGAAAATTTCAAGACTATGTTGAAACCTGCATGATGCAAATTTAAAACCTATTTTTTTACCACCACACTAAATTATTGGAGTTTGATAAGTTGTAAGTTGTGTCAAGATATATATGTAGTATTTTATGGCTTCAAGGTTTATCATCTAGAAGACTAGTTCTTTACTTTTTGGTTTTTCAAGTTTTCTTATGGAGTAGTACTGTTATGCGTGGCACTAATTTTTTTATATTTCCAACAGTGGTATTTGTAATATCTGTAGAAAATTAGTTTATTACAAATGTTGTTGAGATCGATGTGAAATTATTTTGTTGGTTGAAACTTGATTGAAAGTAGCCAGGTAGGTAGGTGGTTTGAGAGAGAGCAGTGAAACACTTCACAGGTTAAGAATCCTTTTGCCTTTTTTGGGTCACACCCACACCATGTGGGCTGATGGGCCTCAAAGAAACAAATGAAACGACCCATGATAGGCCCAGAAACGGATAAGCAAGCTCAAACAAAAAAAAAATACAAAACTAGCATTTGACTATTTATATATGCACTCAAACACCCTTCTAAAACATCTCTCTATTGACTAAAAAAAAATATTCAACTCAAGTAGTTTAAGTGTATATTCGTTTTTACGGTAGATCGATAAAATTACTGTGAACCACTGCAATTTTTCAAAAGTTATATAGTATAGTTTTTATAAAATTACGATAATTTATCATAATTTTGATAATCTCACTCTAAATTCAAATATCCACTAAATGAGTAATATTAATTAATATATATTTTTTTCAACACTAACATACTTTTCTAGAATGTACTATTATTTCACTAAATTATGTGGATCTTTTCGCCTAAATCAAATTTAATATGATTTATATAAATTTCAACTGGAATTATGTATTGAGTAAACAAAACTAATAGAATAATATATCAAAGAATGGGTTCTTCTCCTTAGTATTTTCTCAAAATAAAAAAATAAAAAATTAGAGACTTATCACAAACTCTAGGGTGTTATTCTCTCTTGCAAAAGTTTCTCATTTTCTTTTGTGAATTTCCAAAAGCTCAGGTCCCAGTAAATTAGTATCTTGTTGGTTAAGAAAAATAACAACCATCTGAGATACTTCCAAGATGAAACATGCTATCCATGAACACGATTTTGAGTTCTATAACATATGTCTCTAAATTTGGTTATGTTCACAATGAATATGGATCCATTATGTTTTCTTAACCAATTTTTTATGTTAGGCTCATACTTCGACAAGGTTGCTTAATTCTTAGCAAATGCAGCCAATATTTACACTTAACTGTCATTATTTAAGTTACAAATGCGGCCCTTTGTACTACATATGCTATTTTCAATTATATGCGGCAAAATTTTCTAATTAAAAGTTTATTTTCAATTATATGGATTTTATGTCGTCTGAATGTGTACTTCTGAATAAAAATATTTATTTTTTTGAAATCGTGTGTGGTTGTTTTAGAAATGTTAGGTGGGTAATAAACTTTTTGCACAAAGAAAAGCCCAATAGTCATCATCATGCACTGAAACAACGTCGTTTAGCGTCGACCCGGTCCGGTTTGTTTAAACCGACCTTCGCCGGGTTTCACCTGGTTTATCCGGTTCAAAATCCAACTCCCTTGTCGAACCGAAACACCGAGCAAAAAGAATCATTCAAGTGATCCATTATCTTCAAGTTCAATACCCACAAGGGTTTTTCACCAATTTCGTCTCTTTTCTAAAAATTCCCAATTTTCAACATGTTTTCTCTACATCATCAAGCTTGAGTCTTTCGTTATATAGTATTATTAATTTTTCACTGGTTTGATACAAAAATGTCTCTATTCCTTAAAGCATTGCCTTTGATGACTTTTCGTACCAAACCATCATTTTTCTTTCTCTCTAGGGTTTCCAACACCATTCCAATTCTACTTTCTAGAACCAGAATCAGAACAAGAACCCTTTCTTCTGTTTCTGCTTCAATTCAACCACTTCCTTCTGCTTCTGAAACACTCACATCCAATGCTAAACCCCTTAATAATGAATCACTTCAATGGGTTACTAGGACTGATTTTTGTGGTGAATTGTGTTTAAATCATGTTGGTAAAAGCGTTCAGCTTTGTGGCTGGGTTGCACTTCATAGGGTTCATGGTGGACTCACTTTTCTTAATCTTAGAGACCATACTGGGATTGTTCAGGTACCTACATTGCAAATTATTTCTTATTTAATCTTAAAGACCATTTTTTTTATAATTTGTATTTAGTAATTATGATTTTTGTTATATGAGCTTGTATATTATTGTTGCTTATATGCTTTTGTGTTTTATGTTATGCATGCTCACTACTATTGTTTGTTACATTAGGGGCCGTTTAGTCTGTGAAAATATTTCCTGAACAATTTACTTCAAGAGCCTATCATCAAGGTAAAATGAACACACATTTTAGAAAATGTAACAAGAAATGTTTTCACAAAGTAAAGAGTCTGTTATCATTCATTTCCATTTTCATCATGCATTACTGAACACGGTTGTTGAAATTCAGCTTGTTTTAAATACTACTTTACTATTGGTGTTGTTTATAATTGAACGCGGTGTGTATTCTAATTAAGTTTGAAATTCAGATTACAACCCTTCCGGATGAATTTCCAGTTGCACATTCTGCGATCAATGACCTCAGACTGGAGTATGTGGTTGCCATTGAAGGCGTTGTCAGGTCTCGTCCAAATGAGTCAATCAACAAGAAGATGAAAACTGGCTTAATTGAGGTATATAGTATATACATCATTATCATTAATAATTTTGTTTTGCTATTGGATTCACAACAATTTGGTTGTCTGATCTCCAATATTCGAATTTTGTTGTCTGTGAAGAAATATGCCTTGTACTTGATTGATTGGTGTCTTGACCCAGAAGATATGATTTTTGTAGTTTTAAATGTTTGATTTATTTACCATTTTCTTCTTGTCTACCAAAATTTCATATGTATCCCTGTGTTGCAGGTTGCTGCAAATAAGGTTCAAGTGTTAAATTCTGTGAATTCAAAGCTACCATTCTTAGTTACTACAGCAGATGATGCAAAAGATTCTCTTAAAGAGGAAATCCGTTTGAGGTAGTATCCATCGAGAGTTGCATGGTATTTGTAATTGTTTATTTATATTTATGTTGGTTGGTTTCTCGTAGAGGTCAGAATGACAGAATCTCATTATTTTTTGGTTTTATTGGATTTTTCCTATTTTTAAGTTATTTCTGACTATCACTATTTTTCATAATACCTATTCGTATTTGTATTAGGTAAGTGTATGGGAGGTTTATTGCTTACAATTACTTATTTGCAGGTATCGATGTCTTGATCTAAGGAGGCAGCAAATGAATTTTAACATATTGCTGCGGCATAAAGTGGTTAAACTCATACGGAGATATCTAGAAGACATACATGGTTTTGTGGAGGTACTATCCAGTAGGTTCATCATTTGAGTTATCGAGTCTCTTGCACACCGTACTTTGGTGGTTGCATGTGGTATCTTGTGTTGATCTTTACCTCTTTTTGTTCATAAGGTAGATTGAAACTCCAATACTGTCAAGATCCACACCAGAAGGTGCCCGGGATTATTTAGTTCCATCAAGAATCCAGGTATTTAGATTTGTTCATCTATTGCATGAGATCGTTATTTCAGCTTTTGTTACTCAATATTGCAGCTAAACAACTTTGATATTTAAATTTCTCTTATGTATATCAAACCATTAATTTGTGTTGAATATGAATGAATTGGCTTCCTCCTTATTACTAATAACCTTGCATCATATTTCTTTAACATTTTTAGTTAGTCTTTCTTTCTCTTTGTTTAGTATGGATTTTAATTACAATTTACAATTGAGTTAATAAGACAACCCAACAGACTTTAAAAATATTAGTCTTTTCAAAAGTTCAGCCGGGCAATTTAGATTTATCTCTTGCATTATCAGATCAATTAATTGTTCTTTCAACCGCTCAATACGATATTGCAAAGTTGAACTTAGGAATTGATAGGATTTATGATCCCAGCTTCAAAAAGATATATACCTCAATGGCATTAATGTAGAGCTTTTGCAGATTTGCTTTGTGCATGCACCTCAATAGACACATTGATCCTTTGCCTTATACCCCACAAAGCATCATACTTTTATATTTATCGGTTGTGTTTTGACTGTGTAAAGATGACTGCAAAAACTGTATTAGTAATTTCCCAAAAGCGAGTTGTCTGAATTATGCCACCGAATAACTTTAATTTGATGAGCAGAAAATTGCTAAGATGAAAAGCAATATGGATATTTTTATCTATTTTTTGTGAGATATGTAACTTATGTTTTGTTGATTTACTGTCACATGAATTATGAAGCCAGGAACATTCTATGCCTTGCCACAAAGTCCTCAGCTATTTAAACAAATGCTAATGGTTGCTGGTTTTGATAAATATTATCAAGTAGCAAGGTATAATGCTATTTTTATTTGAGTCTATTTGTATCTTAGCTAATGTTACTGAGGATTTCTATAATTTCTACATTTTTCCTATAAAAAAATCATTTGGTTTGTGTGATTTACATAAACTAAGAATACAAAATGCTTGTTTTTATTAGCTAAACCAAAATTACAATTAAAGTAATTATGATGCATGTGACCATTTTTTTTTTTTTTTGCGATAAAATTCAATTTACTTTTTACCAGATGTTTTCGAGATGAAGATTTAAGAGCTGATAGACAACCAGAATTCACCCAACTTGATATGGAAATGGCTTTTACGCCGTTAGAGGATATGTTAGCTCTTAATGAAGAGTTGATCAGAAAGGTTAGTTCATACTATCTATAATTAGACTTCTCTAACAGGTTTAAAAAATGCATTTATATATTTTTATACATAATTTTGAAGTAATATATTTTTTGTTTATAAAGCTAATAGTAAATTAGATAAAAAAGAGAAAAACATGAACCTGAGGAAACATAGACCTTACCCAGGAAAAAGGGGGAAAAAAATATTTATGAAGGATAACTAAAGAAACAGATTCTAGGACCTTTATTTTGGAGTACGTGTGATTCATAGTTGAGAATGGAGGATAACTAAAGAAACACATTGAGGAACACACACTCCATGATACCAATTTTATTACGAGTCACATTTAATCCTATTCAGAAATTTGAAAGAAGATATAGGTGGTTGGGAGGCAGTATCAATCAGTGTTGTCAACTAGCGGTTATAGCAGCATTTAAACAAGTTGCTATTATTTTGCCATATGCTATTTTGTGCAAAATGCTGTCAAATAGGAGCTATTGCAGCACTATAGCGCGGGAATTTGAACAAACTGCTATTTTCCATGATCCGTGATTGGCAACACCGATATCAATTCATAAACCTAGGCTTCCTTTTTTAATGAAACATTTCAAACTTTTGCAGTCTCGCTTATATTAGGAAGAGACAAGTGTTGAAATGGGAAGGTGTTAATGCTGGAAAATCTGTTTGATAAAGAAAACTATAACAATCGAATCATGTATGTTATGGCTATTTTGAAGTTGGAGATTGTTTGAGGGGCACAAATATTTTATGGCTGTTTTGACTTTGAGGCTGTTCATCTACTAGATTAGAATATATGCTCATTACATGGTGTAAAAATTTGAAATGTCTATCGCAGGTTTTTCTTGAAATTAAGGGCGTGGAATTACCAAACCCTTTCCCTAGGCTTACTTACGCTGAAGCAATGAATAGATATGGTTCGGACCGGCCAGATACCAGATTCGATCTTGAATTAAAAGATGTAATGATATTTTTTTTCACCTCCTCCCATAGTTGTTTTGTAGCGTCTAGTGAATGATAGTTTCTACAATCCTCTTTTCTGTTCGCGTTTCTTTCTTCTTCATTTGATATATAGCTTGATGTAGTCCTGTGTTGAAACTTGAAAATCACTGAAAATTTGCTTCATCGTGCTAAGATATAACTTTTCAATGGCCGCAGGTATCTGACATTTTCTCAGGATCGTCCTTCAAGGTTTTCTCCGATTCCTTGGAGAGTGGGGGAGTTATTAAAGTGTTGTGTGTACCTTCTGGTGCAAAAAAGTACTCAAATTCAGCTCTTAAGAAAGGTGATATTTACAACGAAGCACTCAAATCTGGTGCGAAGGGTTTACCTTTTCTCAAGATCATGGAGAACGGTAAATGATGAATTTGCTATCAATGATTTTTATTATGATATTGAGAGACATGCTTTATGTTTGTTGTATTCCATTGTTTATTGTGTAAACCTTTGATTTTAGGGGATATTGAGGGAATTTCTGCTTTGGTATCAAGTATGGACCCTGCAGCTAAAGAGGATTTGTTAAGGCGATGCTCTGCAGGACCGAGTGATCTGATTTTATTTGCAGTTGGTCATCATGCATCTGTAAATAAAACTCTAGATCGTCTTAGAGTTTATGTCGCACACGAATTAGGTTTGATCGACCATGTAAGTTGTTATCTTCTTTTTAGATGAAAAAAATGTTATCTTTCTCCATTATTCATTTCACTTATATTATCTGGTTATTTTTGTTTGAGATATAGGGCCGACATTCAATTTTGTGGATTACCGACTTTCCAATGTTTGAATGGAATGATTTAGAGCAGAGGCTTGAGGTCAGTTTTGCTTTTAATAACATCCAACAATGTGTTTCTCGATATATAATAACATGTCTAGTTTCAAAATTGTAGTTTCATTATTCGTAATTATGGCTACTGCAGGCTCTTCATCATCCTTTCACTGCACCAAATCCTGAAGACATGAATGATCTTGCATCTGCTCGTGCATTGGCTTATGACATGGTTTACAATGGGGTCGAGGTAATTGAGATCTATTTTTTTATTACTTTTCTCTCTCTTTAAGCTGTGAGCCTGGCGGGTATACAACTGATGTCGATATAAATAACAAAAAAAATTATATGTTTCTGTTAGATTGGCGGCGGGAGTTTGAGAATTTACAAACGTGACATACAACAAAAGGTTTTGGAGACTGTAGGCATCTCAATGGAGCAGGCTAGTCTTATTTATCTTTTTCATTTTCTTTCCATCTTATTATATTTATTAAATGAGTCGATGTTGGCCGGAGAAATTTAAACTAAAAGTTTGTTTGATACATGTGGATTTAGGCTGAAAGCTTCTGCATTGCCTTGCACTGTTGCCATAAGTTTACTTGTATATTTATATATTTCATTTTCTGACAAGTATGTTTATGTGAAGTGCATTTTTTACTTATTTTTCTTAAGTGATCTGTGACACACTCGAGTTTACCAGTTCTTCTATTTTGAAAATAAGGCAGAATGATTATATTGGTAATGCTTTTGATGGTGCGGGTTGCTTTGACTGATTTGAATTATGCATTACAATTTCTTCTCAGGCTGAAGCAAAGTTTGGCTATCTTCTTGAAGCACTTGACATGGGGGCTCCACCACATGGTATGTATATTTTTAAATTTGCCCTTATTATTTTTTGAAATTTTGCAAAATCTGCGGATGAGTCCCTATGTTTTTTGAAATTTCCAAATACGTCTTTAAATTTTATAACGTAACAAATTTCCACAACTTTAAAATTCTCATTTTGAACAAATTTTGTTCTCTGTAAACTTTTAAAAACAGAAAGCTGTTTTTAAAAGAATAATCAAATAGACACTAAAATTTTCTATTATTGCTTCCAAACACACTCTCAATATCATTTGCTTGTGTTGTCAAAAATTGGTCATGGCAGATTGCAGTTAGGGGTGTTCATGATGTAAAAACTGCATTGAATTGGACCACATTAATTGTTTGGTTAAATTTTTGAAAACCACTTTCGAATCAAGTTCAGTGTTGTTCTGAATCGGTTTGAAACTGGTTTATAAGTATAAACCAATTTAATATTTGAACAAGTTTTAAGTTAAAATCGGTTTCGAACAAGTTTTTCGGGAAAAAAATTTTGAAATTCTTTTGACAAAAAAATAGATATAAAAATTTTGATTATTTTTTGAAAATAAATTTTGGAAAAATAATTTCAGAATTCTTTTGACAAAAACTTTTCGATTTTTTTCCGATTATTTTTCGAAAAATAAAAAAGCAAAAATTTTTCAGAAAAATATATTTCTCAAAAAATTTCCAAAAAAAATTGATTTATTGAGTATATGACGTTACTACATTATTTTTCGAAAAAAATAAATTTTGAAAATTTTCTAAGAAAATAATTTCAATTGACCAAAGTATTCAGGCAATCTTATTGAAGATGAACAAACTGTAAATACTAAAATGAACTAATTCTTCTAATGTTCTTTCATATGGCACACCAATTTACAAGTACAGAAATGATAGAATGTTACTTTCTCATTCCCACTAAACTAAAAGCATTTCAATTTGACTAAAAGCAACATCCAATATTTGTCAAGTTGCAATCTAACGAACACTAAATGAATCATCAGTGGCACCGATTACTTCTCAATAGGTTTTATAGCTGTTGATTGTTATTATATATTAACAAATGCAGGAGGCATAGCTTATGGTTTGGACAGATTGGTTATGCTTCTGGTCGGCGCCAATTCTATCAGGGATGTCATCGCTTTCCCCAAAACAACTACTGCACAGTGTGCCCTAACGAGGTCGCCATCTGAGGTGGATCCGCAACAGCTGAAAGATCTTTCAATTACTACATAGATAGGTCTTCAACTCTTCATTTTTGTACTCTGCTGAGGTATAATTTATGTACATTTATTTAATTATTATGTGTTTTAGGAGGGGTAAGTTACCATGTAAACTTACATTTTCATGTTATCACAATTTTTGTGCCTAACATAATCATATTGACTTTACTTATCTCCCCTAACTTTAGAGTACCATGGTCCTATTCTCCTGAGAACGTTAAAATAAAAAAGTTTTAAGTTGGACTCGATTACAATTTTCTGCTCCTATTGTTCGCTGGAGGAGTGAGTAGAGAAACCTGCATGTATTGCTGAAAAAGAATGTGCAAGCCATTTGTCTCATAGCATATGTTGCTGAAAAAAATGTGCACCCCATTTGTTTCAGCCCTTTATCTAGATTGTATTCTCTACAGATGATGTATAGTGCAACATTTGAGGACCATTAGATTTAGAGAGATAAGGTTTTTCTCTCTTATCTAATAATTCTCACAACTGTTGCACCATATATCATATGTAGAGAAGGCAAATTCATGCAATCTAGATAACGGGATGAGATATGGCTTTGAAAGGGATGTGTGTCTTTGTGGCTTGTATTAAGAGTTGTGTTTCTTGAATATGCTATTATCCATCAAAGGGTGTATGCACAAAATTATTGTTACGAATATTATTATAATAATATAATACCTATTATTACTATTTGCACTTTTGGACTTTCTATTTTTCAAGTTAAAATTATATTTTTCCTCCAAATTTATAGTTGGGACTATGAATTACCATTTTCTTAGGCCAAAAATCATAATTTTATATGTTAAAACTTTAGTTTGGGGATCAAAACTGCAACAAATGTTAAAAAAAGAACCAAAAATTTTGATTTTAAAATAAAGGACTAAAAGGCCAATTAAACCTATTTATTTAAAGAAACTTAGGCCGTGTTATAGGCACTGTTCTTACTATTTGCAACTACACTTTTGAATGGGTGTGAAAAAATTGGCCTTTTAAAAAAGTTATACATTCCATCTTATAATTAATGTCATTTTAATAAATAAAAATTATTTCAAAATAAATATCATTTACAATTTTTTATCCAACTTTAATATATTTTTTTTCTATACCATCCTTCAATTGTTATCATATACATAATTTTTAAAATATTATTATACTTCATATCAATAATAGTAAAAAAAGTTATATTATATTTTTTAATACGTGTAAAAATTTTAAACTGACCTTTATAGTGAAATGAAGTATTTCTTTTATGAGATGAAAAGTAAAAATGAAAAGTAAAAAAGTACATAAGAAAGTGCATCTAACTAGTTTAACCCTTCTTTTAAGTTGTTTTCTTTTGAAATATATATCCATTCATGAAAAGAGTACATGCTAGAAATGTTACATTGAGTTATTTCTTTTTTAGAAAAAAAATTTCTTATCAAAAGGCACCAGTAGGTTTATAAAAGAAATTGCACTATATGCAGGTTGAAAGTCGAACGTGATTTCCTTTTTCTTTTGCCAATGTTAATTGTTACAACAAGGTCAACAACTAAAGACACGACTCTTTTGTTACTGCCTCATTTTACCATTAATCCAAGCATGATTTCCATCAAATACAGAGGTAAGTCAAGTACCTATTTTCGTAACATTCAGCACTGCTCTTTTTCTTTATGTGCAAATAGAATGAACAAAACTATGTTGTTATGCAATTTACTATTATCATGGCCTTAATCGTAGGTGTATCCTAGTATTTGACATTATTTATTTAATTAGTTTTTAAAAAATTATTATTATTGTTGACGTGTCAATATCATATTTAATATCTATATGAGTATTGATGCATAACTAATTCGTTGTTTCTTTGTTGGAGAACCATTCAATTCGTCAACACCAATTTTGTTCTTCATAGAATAATTCACTGGTAAATAAAACAGAATCTAAAGTTTCAAGACATACTACACAAGTAACGCCAAAACTATATAGAAAAAAGGAGCAAATGGCCTTGTGGTTATATTATATACGGATGCTGATTAATAACGACAATTCATAATTTATAAATTAATTATTAAAAGTCAATGCAGAAATTTTGTTAGTAAGTCATAATCATATTTTGCTTTTTCATTTGAACATATAGTGCTACCACTTTCTTATAAAAATTAATTAATTATATTAAAATAAAATAAAATAAAATAAAATATTATTGCGTAAGAGTAATTAAGAACTTCGATAGCTTACCCAATGACAACGGCAATTATTTGATTTGATGGATTTAAAATTGAATGGTAGAGAGATTAGAGAAACAAAAATTGTTTTATTTTCCACTTTATGAAAAGTGCATACTTATCATGTTGGTTGCAAAAATTTCATGTAAGTTTAAGGTTAGCTCCAACTCTATGAATTCTTTTATGGTACTAATTAGGTTATTGCTAATCTAACTTCGCACAGTTTATATCAACGAAAAAAGTAGTTACATTAAAAACCTTGCCCGATGTAGAACAACATATAAAGCACAAAGTCCTAATAATTAGGTTTAATATGAAGTTTTCAATCTTGCAAGTGTTTGGAAGATGCTAATAATGTATGGTCTGAAATTTGATAGGTTACCAAATATATAATTTTTTAGCCAAGTGCCAAATTTTATTTAATTAAATGCCCTCCATATTTACAACTGCAGTCTATATATATTCCTTGCATGAGAGTGCTTATGATCTATACAGTACTTTGATAATGTTTTTTAAAAGCGATGTATTCAATTTTTCTCTTGAGAAATAATAAATTACTACTTAATATATGTATAGATTGTTCTAAACAATTATATATTGTGGATAAAGAAAATATGTCAATAAAAAGTGTGGATAAAGCAATAAAATGCATTTAATACATGGATTTGAAAGATACACTGGTACATGACATGATAGCATTTTTTCCTCAACTACTACATGATTGTCTAAACAACTTCTTTTTCCTCGATAAAATTTCATCGAACGAAGATGTTATTTTGTCACATCACTAACTTTAAAAAAAACATTTTATAATTTATATTATAGACTTAATTTTAAAATATTTTTTTAAATATGACTGATGTGACAAAATAATAATTTTATTAAATATTAATATAAAAATTTATTATTTAAACAAATGCTAACATTCAATTAAATTATATTATTTTATCACATATTCATCTTTAAAAAGATTTTTTTTAAATTGAGTCTATAATATACAAAATAGGAGCTTTGTATTGGATCATGTAAATTTTCTAAAAATTAATATATAAATACAAAACAATTTTTTTTTCCTGTACTAGCGATGTAGGCATATATCAACACCGTCTCTCCGTAGCTATAATTTGAAATTTTTAGAAAACCCAAACTATTATTATACAGCATAAAGATTGATTGATGGATGATGCTAATTCAACTTTCTCCAATGTATTATTATAAACTCTAATTTGATAATATTTTTTATAAATAAATATTAATGATGAGTGGCACAACCACCTAGATTGATTTCAAAAAGACAATCCTATGATGGTGAATATATTTTTCGAGAACTTAGGCAATCACAATCTTTCAGTGTGCATTAATCTAGTTCTATTAGTAGCTTAAATTTTATCAGACAAGGAACAACAAAAGAAAAATGAATTATACTGTGTTAGTTTTAAATATTCCGATAATTCAATTTTTTTATAACAAATTCTAATAATTTAATTTAATAGTTTAATTAAGAGATGCTGATATTGTTACGATAGAGAAAGGAGAAAGTTGAAATAGAATTTATAAACTCTCAAATTAATTCGTATTAAATTATATTTTTAATATACTCTTATCAGTTTAAAAAAATTATGATAAAATTTGTATATCTTTAATATTATTAGTATTTTACGAGTTTATAATTTTATATTAATTTGTTTTAAAATATAAAATTTTAATAAATATTAATTAATTTTTAATTTAATTATGTATGTGTTGCAATATTTATTAATTTTAAAAAATAAATGTATGTTTTTGTGTTGTTTCAAAGCACAATTATTATTCATCACTATAAGTGTTGTTTTTCGACTATTTTGTTTTGATATATTGTAAACATTTATCTATTTAAAAATATTTTTATTTTGTTATAAAGATGAAATGTTGAATTATTATTGTAATACTATTCTATCATCTATATAAGCCATATATATATATATATTATTTTAAAATTAGATAAATTATTACAAATTAAAATAAAAATCTTACTAACATGTGTTATAAGAACAAATTTTAAACTTTTTTTAAAAAAATTTCATATTTAAATATGTTAACAAATTTCTCAAAAACACTTATTCTTATTAACATTTACCTTAAAACAAAGAGACATGAAATTGATCTTTGAAACAAAGTTTTAAAACAAAATATGTGGGCGAGGTTCTCCTAAACTTATTGGTGGCGAAGTCTGCCACTTTAATTGGATTACAACTTCTCATTATACCTTTTCCCACGGTAGTTGGAATAGTCTGTGTCTTATGACATAGACTATATCAACATTTTAATTTTAATTATAGCCATAATAATGGACTACACCAAGCGATTGACTCATAAGCAAAACTAAATTTATATATTTATTTTTCGAGTCAAAAATAAGTGAAATTATTTTCTTTCATCTTATAACTACTTATAACTGATAATTTATAATTTTTAGTTGATAATTATTAAACTAATTAAATATTTAGTAAAATTAGTAGTTTAATTAATTTAAAAATATAAATCACATAAAAAGATATTTCTAATTAAAAATAAATTTTGTTAATTAATATTTAAAATATTTTAAAAGTAGTAATTAGAATTTATCATTTAGACATTTTTTTATCTAATTTATTTACCTTAAAATAAAATAAATTATTTAATTTAAATTAAAATTATAATAAATAAATTAATTTAAATTTAAAATTATAATAAATAAATTATTTATTAATTTGATATATTTTGTATTTATTTAGCTTGTGTGTTTTGTTTAAATTATTAAATAAATTATTTACTTTAAATTATTATTTATCAAATTATTTTAAATTTTTTAAATTTATTAATTTTAATTAAATAAATAAATAATAAAAGGTAAAAAGGATATTAATTACAATAATAAATATATTGAAAGAGAAAAATAAGAAATTACTGTAATTAGCCTATAAAATTACACTATATAAATTATAAATTCATAAATAATACTATCAAACAGAAATTATGGTTTATAGATTTATTTCGTTTCTTAACCTTATAAAACAAAACTTATTTATCAACTACTTTTTTAATATTGTATCATGCGTAATGTAATATAATTCGCTTAGAAGGAATTATTTCGTTAGTTTTAGGAGATATGATCAGTAGAAATTGTGGCGATTATATAGGTTGACACGTGTGGAATATAATTTTATAGAAAAGGTTGACATATAGTTGATAAGAACAAACCCTTGGAGGGCCACGTGGTGTGATATAGATTATAGAATACAACTATACATGAACATGATGAAGCCTCACCAACCCATAATTGCCTTATTGAGGTGAGGAGAGTGTACGTGTGTGTAGCGTGTAGTATGTTCATGATCATGTACTTCTTTGATACCTAATATATATATATACACTTATTTGTTCAGGTTTTGATTTTTGATGAAAATAGCAAAATGCTACAACTATCACAATCAAGATCCCAATGCTTCACGAGCTATATCGTGTATACAAATGGAAGCTAGATATGATGCAGCTACTTAATATTAATGCATCAATACTTTTTTAAAAAAAAAATTGTTCGGTGGAATAGTCTCTTATTTACAATTGTATACTCTACCGTTTATTTTAAGGCTTATCTAAGATGGTCCTAACATTAACTACGTATTTAAGGGCTGGTCTTTGTTTTTTTTTTTTAAAACTTTTCTATTTTTCATTTTCAAGGTTGAAAGTAGTATTCATGGTTGTTTTGTAAAAAATTTCCATGTTATATCCAAATTTATGTTTTGTATCTTAAAATCACAATTAAAAAAGAAATAGAGATAATATTTTTTTTATAAACAAATATTAAAATTTTAGTAGTTATGTTAATTTTTCTGTTTGAATCCTAGAAATCTTTAACACTTTTGTGTTGTCTTATAAATCACCAATCCAGCTATCTACTAAAAATATTACTGTTGGATACGACATGACTAGATTTTCCAAGGATCATAACATGAATTAACTACGTGTATATATTTATATATATAAGGAACTGAGTGGAGTTAGTTATTCTCTTTTTTTTTTTTTTGGACGAATAGTGTGTAGAGTTGGTTAATTTACCAGAAATAATCAAGGTTTAGGGAATGGAAGTGGATATACAGCTCGAATATGAAGAAAAAAAAATACAACAAGGTCATCATAGCTTCATTTGAAAGAAATTAAATTTGTCTATTTTGTGTGAGAGAATCAAAATCAACTAGTGGGAGACAACGGTGCGGTGATAATATTATGCCATAATTTGTTTTTGAAAAATAATTTCATTAATCAACTAAATATTTCTATTCAATTATCGATATTATTAATGTAGTTGATTAATGTCTTTCAAAGTGGTATTGTTAAATAGTCTCCGTGTCCCACATTCATTGAGCGACAAATTTGACAATTTTATACTTAATTAGAAAATAAATTAAATAAATTATATTTTTATTATTAGATTACATTTATTAATTATCGATATATTTACTATTACTATTAAAAAAGTGAAAAAAATGTAAATTAAGAGTATATATATAATAATTATTTTTAGTCAAACAATAATGTAATGGTTAGACTCACAATTTTAAATATATATATAAAAAATTAAATTCAAATTCTATAACTTGTATATTAATCTCTCTACAGTTAATATATATAATATTAATTAAGGTATAATTGAAAAAATTTGATTACTATAATACCAAAAACTAAAAAATTAGTAACAATCATGTGGGACACATACATGGATATAAAGAATTAAAAGAACCATGCATGGACCCTTATTAGTAAATGTTTTTATTGCATGTGTCACTACTCCTACCTTAAGAAACATTATTAATTTTAATTTTTTACGAAAATCCTCTTAAACCTTAAGCGGCACGAAATTCTCAAAAAGGAAAAAAAAAGGAGGAATTTCACGTGGCAGAAAAACAATATGTACTAGATATTTTTTTATATAAATAAAAATTAAAAGTCAGAGTATAATACCTATATAAATTAGAGAAGACTTTTAAATTCATTTGATAATTATATATTTCTCTCTTTCAAATATACGAGTCTAATATATATCTTTTTAATTAAGTTTTTCTAGAAAATAACACGCACTAAGTTGTACTATAAATTAGTGGCTTAGCTTGACCGCTGCTTCAACTATATAAATTCTAGAAAACTATATATCGTTTTAATTTCAAAAAGGAATATAAAGTTTTCAGTTGACTATAATAAGAATATAAATTAGAAGGTTATTTTTCTTATTGTCTTTCATTTAAATTTTTATTTTTAAGAAGTCTCATATTTAATTTAAATTGACGAATATTTGAAAATGCTTAAATTGTATTTCACGTGAACTTTGTGCATGACTTACCAAATAACACGACCAAGAACTTTCGGAAATGTAATTAAAACCTTGCATAATATGTGTTTTCTCATCCTAAGCTTAATACCCACAAATTAGTATACCTTTATGGCCTACCAAGACAAATCTCTTGACCTATATATAGCACCATTCCTTTGCACTTAATTTCATCCAAAACCAAATATATTTCTAAGAAATCAATCCTCTATACTCATTCCTTAAGATAGCTAGCTCTTCCCATATTAAAAAAAAAAAAAATAGAAAAATATTTTAATACCATGAACAATATACCATTTTCTCATATGGACAAACTCTCAATCAACTTTTGCATTGCATACTTTCTTATTTTTTCTCTCTTGTTTGTGCATGGCAAAGAATTATCATGCAATCAAACACCATACCCTCATGTGTGTAACCATTACATTGGAACCACAACAACCAACACTTTATCAACCCTAGATTCTTCTTCTTTCCATGATATGGCCCTTAAGGTCACCATGGAGCAAGCCATTGAGGCCCACAAACTTGTGTCAACCATGGAATTAAATAATAATTTCAAAGACAAGAGAGCCAAGTCAGCATGGGAGGATTGTTTAGAGCTTTATGAGGATACAATTTATCAACTCAAACGCTCAATAAACTCAAACAATATAAATGACAAATTAACTTGGCAAAGTGCTTCCATTACCAACCATCAAACTTGCCAAAATGGTTTCATTGATTTTAACCTTCCCTCTCAACTAAACTACTTTCCATCCATGTTAAGTAACTTCTCTAAATTGCTTAGCAATTCCTTGTCCATTACTAACACCATAGCTTCCTCGTCCCACTCTTTGTCCTCGACCTCGACCTCGTCCTCGTCATCGTCATCGTCATCGACCAATAAACAAAATGGAGGGAGAAGGTTATTATCAGATGGATTTCCCAATTGGGTTTCATTTTCAGATAGAAAGCTTCTTCAAGAAACAATTGAAGCTGATATTGTTGTGGCACAAGATGGAAGTGGAAACTACAAAACAATATCGGAGGGTGTTGCTGCAGCTGCAAAACTAAGAGGAAAAGGAAGAGTTGTTGTTTATGTGAAAAGAGGTGTTTATAAAGAGAATGTTGATGTTAAAAAAACAGTGAAGAATTTAATGATTGTTGGAGATGGAATGGATTCAACAATTATTACTAGTAATCACAATGCTCAACATGGCTATACTACTTTTCGTTCAGCTACTTTTGGTAAGTTCTTCAATTTCATAATTACTCATACATAAAATTATTATAGTTCTTTTTTATTTGCATGGGAGAAATAATATGATCAATGCATGGAATGGTAATTGTAAAGTAATATAAAAACAAAGTTTGAATTAAATAAACATTATAAATATCACTTTGACTCCATTGGAGACAGGGACAGGCATAGTACTTATTTCTGTATACGGACCATATATCAGCGTACATCACAAACTTCTTTTCTCATATTCTTAATTTTCAACAATGAAATAATGATAAAAATAACTTTTGCACTCGATTAAATTCATTTTGCATATATATAAAAATATCTCAAAACATATCATTTTTTCAAATTAATAACTTTTTTCTTTTGGTCCCTAACAAAATAAAGTCTTTTTGGTCCCTATTTTTTAATAAAAATAATATATTTTTAATAATTAGTTTCCACTTTCATAATAAAGACTTTTTTGTTCAACTTTTTATATATTTGTAAGACCATTTCAAACAAAAAAATAAAAACACCACTAGATATTATAACAATTATTATAAAACTATAAATCATATATATAACCATCACATTTTTAACATCATTCTAGCTCACAAAACATAATGGCCGGCTGATATATTTTTACTTTATATTAAAATGAGTATCCATCCCTTCTCATCTTTCATATATATCTGTATTTAATTTGTCTGTAAAAGATATATATAATTTTATTTTTTTATATTTTTTTAAATAAAAACATCAAATTTTATATCTTCTATTATTGAAAAAGAATAATATAAATCAACAAATTATTGTCTAATTGAATAATAATTTTATATAATTTGAAAAATTCTAACCGAGAATAATAATTGTAGGTATTATGGGTGATGGTTTCATAGCAAAGGACATGACTTTTGAAAACACAGCCGGACCACAAAATCATCAAGCAGTGGCTCTACGTTCTGGCGCCGATTACTCTGTATTTTATCGTTGCGCCTTCAAAGGTTATCAAGACACATTATATGTCTACGCTCAACGTCAATTCTACCGTGATTGTAACATCTACGGAACCGTTGATTTCATCTTTGGTAACGCCGTTACAGTCCTTCAAAACTGCAACATCTTTGTTAGAAAACCAATGGGGAACCAACAGAACACTGTAACGGCACAAGCAAGAACAGATCCAAATGAAAATACCGGTATTATTATTCATAACTGTCGAATAACTGCTTCAAATGATTTAAAACCGGTTCAGAATTCAGTGAAAACATTTCTTGGAAGACCGTGGCAAAAATATTCAAGAACTGTTGTTATGAAAAGTAATCTTGATGGTTTGATTAATCCTAAAGGTTGGTCTGTATGGAATGGTGGTTTTGCTTTGAGTACACTTTATTATGGTGAGTATATGAATATTGGTGCCGGTGCTAATACCGGTGGACGAGTTCAATGGCCAGGGTTTCATCTTATTACTCAGTCTTCTGAGGCTGCAAAATTTTCTGTTTCTAATTTTTTGGCTGGTGGATCTTGGATTTCTAGTACTGGTGTGCCGTTTGATGCAGGTTTGTGAAAACTCAAGTAAATATTTTGTTGCATAAGATGCTTATAGTTTGTGTGTTCATTTCCGTGTATGTCAAAAGGGAGGGTAGAGAAAAAAACAAAATGTTATCTATATACATAGATAGATGAAGATAGATATATAAGCATATATATTGTTATTACTTTTAGTTTCGATAAGGTTGTATAATTAAATAGTGTTAAGTGTTTTTCTTTTGATTACTTAATTGTACTTTATATTTTCTTTTAGCAATAATATACTTATTCAACACTTTCTTTTATTTATATATCTCTTTTTTATCGATCGTCATTTTATTGCATTTGTTTACTAACTTTTTATATATATTTGGTTGCTTTTATAATTGCACAACTAATTCGACATTAGGTCCACTAATAAATGTTGTTCGTGAAAAATATCTAGCACCGGCAAGAAAAATGAAATTGATAACAACATATAATGAAATATATCAAAGTATATACCTTTATGAGCTAAATTCAAGTCTTCAAGTACTCTTATACATGAAAACATATTTAAAAAAGGAAGAACACTAGCTAAAAGGATACTACTTTTAGCTAGAGTCAAGTTTCTTGTATAAAGAGATAATTGCCATTATTTAGTGGGCTTAAGATAATTGACATTAATTTATATACTAAAAATCAATTTTCTAGATACATGAAAACAAGTTCAAAAGATAAGATATACAAGATGAAGCTCGTATAACTATGGTCGATTTAGATTCTTGTGAAGTATATTATAGTAGTAATTGATAAGATGAATTGATTGATCTAATGAAAATAACTGAAGAAGGGTTTAAATAATGTTTCATCCTAATATATATGCAGTTTCAAAATATTTAGAAAAGAGAGTTATCACATGAAAAATATGTTTGTGCATATATATAATCCTCTCTCCTCTTTAAATTATTATGTTAAAAATATAATTTAATTACTTTGAAAATAATCGGTTATTAGCTTTGGACTCGACACTAAAGATCATTAAAAATGTAAATGGGATGAAATAGTTTCTAACAGTTCATAAAGCAAATAAGAATATTTCTAGAAGTCAATTGAATAGGAAATCAAGAAATAAATTTTTTGCGGTTCTCAAGACGCTAAGGCTTTATCTTTCTTATTTTAATTACAAGGATTAGAGTAAAACAAAAATATGAAAATAAAGTATGATGGAAAAAAAAAAAAACAGCCGACAGTCTATACACATTTTCTTTACAATAGAATAATTGATATTGAATTAACTGAGATAACAAAATCATTTTCTTCACATTCTTTTACAATGTGGCGAATAACAGTGAGAATTTCAGTTGAGATAAATCCTTACACGTAGTTTCTCAAACATAAGTAACATGTGGAATTTGCACCCCAAACAAAAAAGAACTCGTGAAAAACAAAATCATGGATAAATACATGGTGGACTATAATCAGAAACTTGTATAAAAATAATAATTTTGATATTTAATAATTTAAAATTATTTATTACAAATTTTTTTAAAAAAAACAGAAATTGATTCATGTTTTCTACTGGAATAAAATTCACATTTTTACAACAAAAAATATCAATTATAAAATAATTTTTTTTCTCATTTTAAGTAGTTTTTATATATTTTTTAAATTATAACAATTAAATGAAAACAAAAAATAATTAAATATATATTATTTTTAAAAATAATTTATAAGAAACAGACTCTAAGTGGTCGCTTGTTAACCCTCTTTTTACTCATTTAAATTACTTAAGAAGCATCTGATAATTAAGTCTAAAATATTGAGAGAAAAACTAATTGAAGTGGACCGCTTATGATAATAAAAGCCAAAAATATTTTACAATTTTAATATTTATATATATATATATATATATATTTTATTTTTATACAATTATTTAACACTTTATTTTCTCTTCCACCAACCTCTTACATATTAGACATATAAAATAAGTTATAAGTTACTTACTTTAGATAGAAATTAGTTGATATATTTTTGTGTGAGGGGCTCATCGGTCCAATGTTTTGTTAATTGATATATTTTTTTTGAAAATTTTTTTATATTTATTTTTCTCAAAAAAATATCAGAATTTTTTTTAAAGAAAATCTAAAATATTTTTTTCTCAAAAAAGTTTATAGGTAAAATAAATAAAAAATTATTTTTCATGAAAAAATCAATTTTTTTTTTCAAATCAAAAAAATTTTAAGAAAAAAAAATTGTAAATATTTGTTTATTGAAAACGTGAGTGCATAGATCCACCTAAACCCATAAAATTTTAGAGACTTTTTAGTATTAGGGACTTCCTTTTTTTGGGTCTTTTAAACTATGAAGTTTTTTGTCATTCCAATATGTCGGTTGGGACTAATAATTAATAAATTTGTAAAATTGACAGTTTTATATCTACTATATTGTATCATTTTTGTGTGTGTGTAATTTGATATAAAAGTTATCTCCTATTTTTTACCTCTTATGTAATTTGATATAATTTTTTTTTATATTCTATTACCATCAATATATTTAACTATATCTATCTCAAAGTGTAGAATTAGTGTATAGATGTATACCAAATATTTTTTAATATTTTATGAATAAAAAAATCACTAATTATTAACTTGAATAATTATATGATTAAGATTTAAAATCATCAACTATGCTGGATTCCGTATTAGTAATTTTTTTTTTCAAGAATGGTCAAAACACGTTTAATTTGATCTTAAATGGAAGATGCGTGGATGTTTTTTCTTGTTGTTGTTCCGTAAGACATGGATTGATGTAAAATAAGTTGAATTGCATGGAATAATGATTATATCGATATAATTCAGCACCTCACATGTAAGATTAAAGGAGATGTAAAGGTAGAATAAACATGTCATTATCTAGTTGACAGGTAATTAATTAACAAGAATATTGATTAGTATGGAAATTAACTACTAACATGGTTTGGCTATACATATAAACACAATTAGATATTTGTCTTTTAGTTGATGTTAACATTTTAATTGTAATTTGTGATAGTTGCATGGAACCGATAAACACAATAGCGATTGATGTGAAACTACAGCTAGCTCAAGCTAAGTCAAGTGTGGAGATTTTTATTTATTTTTTTGTTGATAATTAAGCTAGCATCTCTTTTGTGATAATAGTAATATTTAATTTAGTTAATGGATTTAGTTAGTACGATAACTACGGTTATGAAAAACAAAGGAAAATGAAGGGTAGTAATCAGTGATAAGGAACAACCATGGCCCATTGGCCCCACCTTTTATCATTTCTGAGATATAGCTGTTTTTTAGTTGCTCTACCTAGCTAGCTAGTAATAAACCTTTTTTTTTAAACAGTGAAAGTTAGTAATTTATAATAACAAAAGTCCTATTTTACACCTTTTTGTAGAACCACTTTAGACAACTTTTGCAACCAATTTTTAAGTGGTTGATCCAATTTAAATAGTTAAACCTTGATTTGATACACTGGATGCTTGATGTTTCTATAACTACTTTGAGCATTATTTATGCTTGAGTAGTGCTATTAATCAATAAATTTATTATTTTAGTCTTTTATAAAAAAAAAACAAATTTTAAATAATTGAAAAAATTAATTTTTCATATATAATTAATATGGTTAACACAATTTTATGTGTTCAATTACATATAAATATAAATTTGAATATCTGACATATATGATTAATGGAATCTAAATTCATAGTTAATGAAGTTACGTCGACATCAATGATCAATAAATTTGACACATATTGTAATCATTAATCATCCACTAAATTTAATTAACTATATACTGCTTCTGATTTTTAATATAAACAAAAAAATTAGACTGTCTAAAATATAAATAATTTTCAACAATCTTTACTATATTAAATTTTTTTTTATAATACTCTTAATTTAATTTAAATTTTTCCACTCCTATTTGTGATGCCATAATTAATGCATTTATGTTTTCAAAGTATTCTAAGGATAATTTTAAAATTTTATTTATTTATTTTCCAAACCTAATAAAAATTGGTTGATTCCTTAGATCCTCTTTGAAACAGTTTTAATTTTTTAGTTATTGAAATTATTTTATAAATCAAATTTAAAAATTCATTTCAAGAAATAAAAACAAAGAGTATATGTTTGATAATGTTATTTTTAAAAATTGTTTTAGAGATGGAAAAATGATCAAATTTGTTTGGTACATGTTATATTTTAAAATATTATTAGAAAGTGAAAAATAAAAAATTGTTTCATACATATTTCCTTTTTCAATATCATTCTCTTTTAATATCTTATATCTTAGATTAAATAAAATTTGAAATGTTTTAAAATATAAAATTCATTATATTAAATAAAAATGTAAATCAATTAAGTGAAAAAAAATCTGAATTATTGTGACTTGAGCTAATGAGTTAAATCAAGTTGTTTGTGAGTTTAGATTGAGTTGATTTCAAGCTATAAAATAGTTTTCATATCCAACTTTAGTTGAGTTTCAAACTAAATCAATTTTTATTGAGTCGAGCTGAGTTAAACTCAACTCAATTCAACTTATTTTAAATCTTAATTGTATGGGTATGAATTATAAAAAAGACAATAGTAATATTTTATCCAATAGAATAAATATCAGATGACATATTATTCATGAGTTTATAAATACTAATTTACATCTCTACACATCAGGTATGTTTTATTATATTTATAATCACCAAAAAAAATTATCAAAAGAAATTACAATAATTTTTTTACATTATTTATGAATATTGAACAAAATAATAATACGAGTTTTTTATATTCTCAAGTTGTACAATATTACAGAATTATTATTAATGAAAATTTATCAATTTTTCGTGTTTTTAGTCAGCAAAACTAAAATTTAAAATAAAAAAATAAAACCTCGCTCATCTATTTTACTTTGTTAGTTTTAGAAACCAATAGATACAAAATAATTTTAAAAAACACTTCTGTAAAAATTGATTAGCAATGTTTTTTAATTTTAATTTTTAAAAATTAAAAAACAATTTTTGTTAAAGGAATCAAGCATACCCTTAATATGTGTTTCTTTTTCTTAAATATTGTAATCAACCATTTAAAAAATTGACACAAAAGTTACTCTTCAAATAAACTGTATTTTTATTTTAACTCGCTTTTTATATCATATAATCTTATATTACATGTATGTTTCACTCTTTTCCTACTCTTTTTATCTCTGCCAAAGAGAATACATTGTATGCCACTAAAAAGGTACAAAAAATATTATTTGGAAAAGTCTTTAGATAAATTAAGATAAAAAATATTAAAATTTTATAAAATGTATTTTAGGATAAATTTTGAAAATATAAAAACTATTTAAAACTTGGTTGATTGCATCCAAGAGTCATGGAGTCTTTTTGTATTTCTTGTTAATTTTATATGTTCGCATGTACAAACTATATGTCAAATAATGACATATTAACAAAGCTAATTCCATAAAAAAAAATACAAAATTTAAAAAAGAAATAAAGAGGAAAAAGTAATACTATTCTAACTATAAAAGTTATTTGCTACATTGTAAATGTTTTGAGCTTTTGTGGATATCTAGGATAGACGGTTATCGTATTGATACATTTTGTCTGTCAATTATTATCGATGTATATACCTCCATCCCGAAATATGACACATTGTCAAAATTACGAGTTAAGAAAGTCAGTAATAGTATAAATTTTTTAATGATTAATACTATTTGTCTAAGTTTACTCTTCATAATATTTATTCCTTACTTATTGATTAAAAAAATAGAACTATTTTTTATTATAAAATAATTAATACACTAAAATTTTCGATAAAAATCCTATAAAAAAGGACAAGATTTGTCTTTATAAAATTTTTATATTGAATGACGGATAATAAAAAGTTGAAGAAAAAGGCCCTATACACCTTATACAACTCTAAATTGACCAACCCAAACACCTATTGGAGATTTTTGTAAACATTGAGGGTGAGAGAAAAAGTTAAAAAAGTTAGCTTTATCAATTTAAGACATTCTTTCCACTGTTAGGGGGGTAACACGTTTTCATTCATTACCATAGACGAATACTATAAGTGAATTTTTAAGCTCTACCTCCTTTTTAGAAGTGATGTTGATAATTAGTCTTTTTTTTCCAAAGTTCATGATACAGTGGTAGCACAGCACCTAATGATAGATCATGGTAGCGCCTTCGAAAATGAATTTATATTTGAGACGACTGATATATCCAAAAATAAAGTACATTATGTGCAAGGAAACAGCCGGTCCTAGCCTTCATTTCTTTTTTAGCTGGTGGAAAATCCATCTTCCTCCAAAACATGGCAGAAAAGTCAAACCATGGAGGAGAGAAAATGAAAGAATTTAGAAAAGATTAGCCAACAAATGAGGAAATATTTATGTTAAGAACAAGTATAATCAGCACACGGCAGTTTCAAATTATTTAGCATAACAAAATTTAGTTAAAGTAACACAAATTCCACTCAAGTGCCCATACTACTAGAAAAGGGCTGAAAACAACCAACAGTACAGGTTGGCTACTCATAAAAGTAACATTGGAATGGAAATGTTGACAGACAATAAGAAATGACTGCTTGGTGCAATGAGGTATGCATTTATGTGATGACCGTTGGAGCAGATCGACCGGTGAATTCCTCCATCTTTGAAAGTTTCAAAGCAACCTCCACCTATAATTAAGATATATTTCAACCAGTCAGGATGACTACAAGCTTGGCAGTGAAATTTATATTTAAACTATTGTAAGCATCTTACAAGAGGAGCAAGTGCTTCATGTGAAAGTCTCCCAATCTTTGATGGATCTTTCTCATATTGCTCAATGTATAGTCGAATAGTAGCACCTTCTGATCCAGTTCCAGAGAGACGGAAGATCTAGGGAAGTAAAGTGAAGGTGAGAAAATAAAATAGTTAGCAGATCTTGTAATAAGAATGAGGTATGGAGGAAAAAGTGAATGTATCAATGGAAAGAAAAGTCCGCATTAAATCCACTTGAAAAAGGTGAACTGATATTAACAATTATTTCAAGACAATGCTAAATTCAAATCTTTACAACAAATGAGGAAATATTTATGTTAAGAACAAGTATAATCAGCACACGGCAGTTTCAAATTATTTAGCATAACAAAATTTAGTTAAAGTAACACAAATTCCACTCAAGTGCCCATACTACTAGAAAAGGGCTGAAAACAACCAACAGTACAGGTTGGCTACTCATAAAAGTAACATTGGAATGGAAATGTTGACAGACAATAAGAAATGACTGCTTGGTGCAATGAGGTATGCATTTATGTGATGACCGTTGGAGCAGATCGACCGGTGAATTCCTCCATCTTTGAAAGTTTCAAAGCAACCTCCACCTATAATTAAGATATATTTCAACCAGTCAGGATGACTACAAGCTTGGCAGTGAAATTTATATTTAAACTATTGTAAGCATCTTACAAGAGGAGCAAGTGCTTCATGTGAAAGTCTCCCAATCTTTGATGGATCTTTCTCATATTGCTCAATGTATAGTCGAATAGTAGCACCTTCTGATCCAGTTCCAGAGAGACGGAAGATCTAGGGAAGTAAAGTGAAGGTGAGAAAATAAAATAGTTAGCAGATCTTGTAATAAGAATGAGGTATGGAGGAAAAAGTGAATGTATCAATGGAAAGAAAAGTCCGCATTAAATCCACTTGAAAAAGGTGAACTGATATTAACAATTATTTCAAGACAATGCTAAATTCAAATCTTTAAGTCCACCTGCATTTTCCATCCCAACAAGCTAGTAACAAGTAGTCAGTAAGCTTTTCATCAATAAAAATAATAATAATAATCAGTAAACTTACCAATCGTGATCCATCCTCAAACAAATATCGGATCCCTTGATGTGATGAAATGGAACCATCCACAGGATCATTGTATTCAAACTCATCAGCATTGACAACATTTGAAACATCTGACCTTACCCCCTTAATAATCCTACAAAGACAGCAAATAAAATTTATTAAATTCATGAGGAAACCATATATACTCTCCTATTTATTCCTAGGACGCATACTCATATATTAACTCATACAGATTTGTCATACCAAGTCCATCAACTAATTAATTTTGGATGTAGTTCTAAATAATTACCAATGTCTATTTTCAAACTGGCCCCACAATGACAAACAAACCATCGTCAAAAGCAGCTGATATGGCCACCTGGGCGCTTAGGTTAGACAGAAAAGAGGCTCGACACTGGAGGTAATCTGAAGCACGATGACACATTAAAAGTGCAGGTGCAGCAACAAAGCTCAAAAAGACTTCTGGAATTGTCCATCAAGGACATCGCCATTGGTATGTTTATTCAGGAAGTGCTAGTTACCTAGGTTATTTGGATAATGAGTTCCATGTTTCCTTATAGGTAAACACTCCTGGAGCAGTCTGCTTGTATGTTGCCAAGGATTTTATTCTATGATTGCTTGCGTTTTTAGTTCATGGGTTAGAAGTTTTTTTTTCTGTGTAAAGCTCTTATTTAATGCCTTATATTTAAAGGTTACAAGCTAGTCTAGGTCAGACTCGAAAAGCTTTTACTTCATCAGAAGGAAATGTATATTGCAAGCAATCTCAAAATTAAAATAGGCTTAAGTAATAATATTAACATACTGATTAGCTTCTGATAGTGAGGACTGCAGTTTGACCAAATATGCCATTAGTTCCTTTGCTGCACCTGCATCGACATTCTTCAAGGGGGGAACGTGATCAGGTTAACTGGTTTTCAGAAGATATTGTACTAAAGTAGGATAAAATGTAATTCTATCATACTTCATAGTCATATCGAGTATAATAGTGGCGCCCATAAGTAGCCCAGTGCTGGCGAACAATGTCTTCAACTGTTACAAGCTTGTCTTCAAGTTTATCTTTATTTTTATATGCAAGTATAGATAGCCAAGCCAAAACTGCCCAGATTCCATCCTTCTCACGAATGTGGTCGGATCCTATCCACAAACACAATAACAATCACAAGATAATAAGAAGTCTGAGTAAGGTTAAAAGTTGTAGTTTGCTCTTCCCAATGCAGTAGCAAACACATACCAGTCCCAAAACTTTCTTCACCGCAAACTGAACACATTCCAGCATCCATTAAATTACCAAAGAACTTCCAACCCGTGGGGACCTGGCTTTTATTAATAAATTAAATAACTGTCTAAAAGCAATTAGTGGCCATTTTCACACTTCAAGACATTAGAAATAGTATACCTCAAAAAATTTCAAATTCAAATGCTTGGCTACAACATCCAGGGCAGCAGAGGTCGGCATGCTCCTACAAAAATTTACAGCTAAAGTTGGTATATACTTGTAAAAAAAGTGCCAACAGGTCAAGTTTCAAAAGATCAAATTGCTAGGAAATAAGCTCAAGAACCAATAACACATAAATAACTCTGGGCCAGTGGGACAATATATACCAATAGTTATAACTATGTCTTTGTATTAAAAATTCAATGGAATTCCTTTTTATTTCATTGTCCTACTAAAAACACATAATTACCCCTTTTGCATCAACTATCTAAATAATTACAGTTGATTGTTACCTGGCAACTCCCTTTAAGCCAGCAGAAAAGTACGGTATTGCTTCAACAGCATTTGCAGCAATAATGGCCACAGAATCTGAAGGAGTGACAAAAAACCTAACAAACAAGAGGTAAGTATAAATCAAAGCAAAAAATAGAAAATATTTACACTTATCACAAGTTAAGGGCTTCACTACCTTTTACCAAGTATCATGTTACGATCTGCATCACCATCAGCAGCAGCACCAAACTCTGGGGGATCGTTTTGTGATTCTGATTTTCCCAATCCCATACGAGCAACCAACTCTTTTGCATATGTCAAATTGGGGTCTGGGTGTCCCCCTCCAAAGTCTTCCTGTATCCAAGAAAGTGATCCACAAATCAAAAGTTGGCATTGCTATATAACTCAGACTACTTAAAGCTTATTGTTGGCATAATCCATAAGAATATAAGACCTTTGGTATACAGTTCAGCAAAGAGCTTTCTTGTGCTCCAAGCTCATCCACAAAAATACGCTTTGCATAAGCTCCAGCAACTCCATGTAAGGCATCATAACTTCAATAAAGTTGCAAAAATATACCATTATGTTTTGGGAAGAAGAATAGAGCAAAAAATAAGAATATTCTATATCACAATTTAAAACAGCATTCACAAAAGATACCAGAATGTGAATTTCGGAGATGTCAGCAGTTTCCTGATAGATTCAAAGTCAAAAATTGACCTGCAAAATTTCAAACAGAGGGAGAATTGAGTCGGTAGAAGCACATGTGTAGATAGAACGTTTGACTATCTTATGAAAAAAAATCATAACTTCAAGAGAAACTGCTTCAAAAGTGACTCCAAACTGAATACTCGAATGAAAAAGGCGATAATATTTATTAAAACAAACTTTTGCAGCATGACCAATTTAAGAATATCTCCAAAAAGCTCTTTTGTATAAATGAAGAATGGAAGACAATGTCAATTCTATAAAATATCTCACTTCATCAACTTTATATAATCGCTTGCTGAATCAAAAACCTCAACGTCAAATGGTCCTTCAGGCCCTGTAAAGTTTGTGACACCTACTGAGGTGATATCCACCTGGAAAAACAAATTGATGATTGGGAAAAAGGTTTAGGTAGATGAATTACAGAGCAATTTTAATTAGATAAATAAAGATAACGGAAAATCTGTAGCCAGATTTTGAGCAGTACATTGGGAAGATCTGGAGTAATGAAGTACTCCTTGATCGTTGTTGTATATTCATATATTTTGTTAGTAATTCCCTCTGGTGCAGGTCCACCATTTTCCATGTTGTATTTAATCCCAAAATCCTGCATAATGGAAACCAATCGACAGTAACAATCGTTTAGAGTTGGTTTTCTATGCAACAAGGTCTCACTATAATATCATACAAGAAAATTGCATCTGAGTCAAGTAATTGATTCTATTTATTTAACCTAGCCTAACATCCATCTACTCAACACAATCACCTTTGAAAATTTTCATCTTATTATGTTATGCGAAGCAGAGCCTCAACACAAAGATTGAAGTTGGAGCCAAATGATTTAGAGGTCATGACTTTGAGACATGGAGTTAGCCTCTCTTGCAAATGCAAAAGTAAGGCTACTTACATTAGATCCACAATGAGTCCGATCATTTCCTAAATCCATCATGGCTGGAGCTCTATAACACTAAATGCACCTTTCATTAACTTTATGTTATGTCTTATTGATATACAAGAAACTGCTATTTCCTATGTTCAGCTTCAGCATCGTTTTATTATCCAAAACTGAAATGTGATTCACCACAGCATAAAGAACACAGATCATACTAAACAAACAGTTATCTTCTAAGACCCCCCCACTAGCTACCTTAAGACATTTTGAAAGTTTATGGGGAATTTGAAAAGAGTAAATAGGTCTTATCACTTGTCATCACATCATCCAAGATAAAAACGAAGGAAGAATACAAATGTTTTATCATGTAATTCCACGATCCATGTGAAGTACATTCAAGAAATGTAAGCCAATCTCATATATTTGAAGTGGCTAAGCTACAGGCTAAATGTCAGGCAACTCGGTTCAAACTTTAGAAATAGAATGTAAGAGATTCACCCACTAAATCCCTATACCAGTTATCACCATAATAATCATTAATAAGGTATGGAAGTACTCACCTCATTAGGACCACCAGGGTTGTGACTTGCTGTCAGTATAAATGCTCCTGTTGCCTTGGATCCCTGTAAATAACATTTTTTATCACTATCTTTCTCTAATTCAGGAGAAAAATTGTTATCTTCCCTTGTAAGGCTAAACCATGGACTATCTTGGACAAAAAAAAAAAAAAACTCTATTCAAAGAGAGAAGGAAGAATGAGGATTAGTAAATTACATAAGACATGACTTACGTCAACCCCAACTCTTTCACGTATAACAGCAGATACTGCAGGAGTTGAAAGCAACCCGTTTTGACCAATCCAAATACGTCTTACTCCATTTGCTGCTGCCATTTTAGTTATAATCTACAGATTCATAAAATCATTAACGATCTACTAAATTTACACATGAGATGTACAGCAAGATACATATATCCCCTCATAGAAAAAAGTCACAAGTAAAGAGATGCATAAATTAATGGTGTAGTAAGCTAAAGAAACAAGTTTCTTTTTCAGGAGCACAAAACTTTGATGCTGGAAAGTAGAATTTTGGTTTCCATCTTTGTATTATTATAATCTTTAATTAGTACTTTTTCGTTTAATTGAACATTATAGTCATTTTCAAGAACCAAAATTTATATCCAAAAGACCACAAGAGGTGCAATCAGATTAGTCAAAATGCCTGCCTGGTTAATGAATTGGAAAGTATTAATCAAGTTAAATCCAAGAAGCTCGATTTCAAAGCGACAACATCAAACAAATCTACCTAGGCATGCATCAAAGCAATGCAAATGAGAAGTTTTGCACATAGAAGATGGTATCGATTTACAAGGATTGAATAGCATAATTGAGAAATCAGATACTTTAGACGCCAAGAAGACTACATTAAAAAGCTAGAACAGCATATAAGCTAAAAGTACCTGAATAGCTTGTTCCGAATAATAACGGCCATCGCCGGAAACCACTAGTGTTGCACCTACAAAGATGAAAGGTACAGTTCTCAAAACCCCACAAATGCAGAATGGCAGTATAATTGAAACAAAAAAAGGAAGTTGGTTTCCAAAAAAACATTTTGGATTTATCTTGACAAACAAGATATGGTGAATGCTGATATTTTTCTGTTAGGACAAAAAAGGTGTATTCATTTCATTGTTATGACTTTGAGGCAGAACAAAACATGAATGAACACCAACCTCTAACTTTTTCCTCAGTTAGTGCATTGAATGATGCCTGAACAAAGTTTTCAAGGTAATGAGGTTGCACAAATACTTTCACCTGAAAAGATCCATCCAATCCATTATTAGATTCTACAAGAAATAAGAAATGACAGAGAAGCAACAACCCAATCCTATCGATACTGATTTTGCAACATGCATTCGATTTAGATTCAAATTCAAATTACAATGTGGTTCCAAATGAAAATCATAAAGCAAATCGGTGATCAATTAGTCATTCATTTCTCAAAAATGAATATGAAATTTGATGTGAACATGAGAACTCTGCACATATACATATACTCTAGCTTAGTTCTGATCTAATCACAACTCAATGAAATCATCATAAAAAGCATAAAAATCAGATGCAGGTCTGAATCGAAAAAACAGATCGAATTAATAAGATCTAATTCCAAGATACGATCTAGTAACATAATCATGAACAAAAAAAAATCCAAGAATAATAAAAAAGAAATGAAAATGAAGGAAGAGTGTGGAAGAAGGAAATGAAAAGAGAAATGCGGTAACCTTTTTGCGGAGACCAGAAGTTCCAGGCTTCTGTCCATCGAAGGGAGTGGTTTCAATGCGTGAAACATTGAAGAGTACCATCGCAACCTGATGAAGAAGAAGTTTCAGAGAGAGAGAGAGAGAGAGATGAGAGAGATGAGGTAGTTATTATTTATAGGGAGAAGAAAAAGAGAGAGAGAGAGAGAGAGAGAGAGAGAGAGGGGGGGGGCGAGGGGAACGATGAGAGAAAGAAGGAGGAGTGTGTACCTTGTGTTGAGTTGAGCTTCCAGAAGAAAAAGATAATCAAAATTTATTTACTTTGAGATTATGTTTGTGCGACGAAGAGGAATTTAAAGCAATTGTCTTTGCTGGTTTCGGAATTTTGTAGTATCGCTTTATTTTATTTAAACCACGGATTGCAATATCATTAATTAATTATATATAAAAAATGAGAGTTAATTAATTAGTTAATTAAATTCGACACGTAAAATACAAGGAACCGTAGTGCAGATTTGAATATGTAACTCAATGTATTAATGTCTCGTCAATTTTTATCATTTGAACTGTAATTATGAGATCATGAATTGCTTTTACTTTACGAACTTCTTGCATCATTTTCTGTTATCTATAAATCAACATTAATGAATTCTAAAACTTTTTATATTTTTATGATAATTTGGTAGATTATCATTGGAAATAAATATAAATAAATTTTTGTTAGTGTTTAATAAATTTTAAAATCTTTATTATATTAAATTGAAGCATTATTCTTTCACTTTAAATTTTTTAAAAATATTTAGTTGATTATTCTTATTAGAAACTCCTTTGTGGATAATATTTGTCCATATTTATGAGGTAATTGACTCATCTCAAACACTTATTAATATTTACTCGTAAAAATGTATATTGTTTTAAATCATAATGTGAAAATTTATACTACATTTGTCTCTAATTATAAATATTTTTTGGAAAAAAGTTTGTCAGTAGATGTAAGTACTATTTCATTTTATTAGATGCATTTTATTTTTCTCAAATATATCTTTTATTAATACTATTAATTTATCTTGAAATATAAAAAGTTGAATTTAACACATTCAAATACAACAATTATTTTAAAAATATTAACACATAAAATAAACAATTTAACAACCCTATCAACTTTTCTTAACAAGAGTAAAAAATAAAAGCAATAGGTACTTATAATTAAGAATTGAGGTAATATATTTTGGTATAAATACAAAAGATTTAATTATAATTTTGATCCATCTATTTAAATTAATTTGCAAAATTGATCCACTATTTTAAAATGCAACAGTTTTTGTCACTTTCTCAAAAAAATTAATTAAAAAATGATGATGTAACATGTTTCTAATGACATAACATATGATAAGATAATGTTGAATGTTTAATACTCATTAAATTGCAATAAAATATTCTAAAACCTTCACTTTTAATTTATTAAATTATCAATTTTTGTAATTTAATTAATAATATATAAATAATTAAGATAGTCACATAATTCAATATTATGAGATTGTGTGTTACGACATGTAAAATCATCAATTTTTTTAGTTAAAAAATATGATAGAGGGATCGATTCAAATTTTAAAATAAAGGTAACCAGTTATAAGATTTGGTGAAAATTGACGAGTCAAAAATGCAATTAAGTCTATTAAAAAAAATTGAATCTAAAGAAATAATCGTGTTAATTTATTCATGACTAAAAAACAAATTATATTCATTCATTAAAATTGATAGAATATATCGATACAATACAAATTCAACTTCGCCAAAATAAAAAAGAGTTTAGTATATTTTTATATGACAATAATTAATTATAATTGCTAAATCAAAATGAGTTTAGCATGAGATTTTATACGACAACAATTAATTATATTTGCTAAAATAGTGTCACTTGGTAATACATCCACTTTTGTAAATATAAAAAATATTTTATTTTTTAGAAAAATAATAATGCAATGTCGGTGTAAATTAATTATAAATCAACAATTAATAGAAGTTATCATCTCATCACATAATTGTAACTTATATCAGAAAATAACAACTTAACAAATTATTTATGTTGAATGTGAATGTAGAATTTGTTCTATTAATAGTGGATACATATTAAACTATTACTTTTAAAGGAAATAGGTACGTACATCAATAAATATGAGTTAATTAACTAATTAATTCTAGATGTGGAATATTCTCACTCATGTTTTTTTTTATTGCATTTATTCTATAATCAACGTTCCAATAGATTTAGGAATTGTAAAAAGATAGAAGGTCTAATGTGAAATAAGAATACTCTAGCTACAATATGAGCTACCATATTTGTTTGTTTTTATTACAACAGTCGAATTATAATTAGTGCAAATATAAAACAATTCTCTATGAAGTAAAATTGAATAATCGAACTCATTATTGTAATTGTTAATCTTATCAATAAGAGTAATAAAAGAGGGACTGACATATTCAAACAGTATATTATTGAATTCATAGTCGTGAGTTAAAATAACTAAAAATATAATATGTTAAGATGTCTCTTTATAAGATCTATTAACTTTATTGTTTTTTAATTGTTGCTTTAAGATTATTTGTATTTATCAATAAAATTAATAAATTTTATCATTTAAATTAAATTAGCTGTCTTATTCTTACAATATCTTAATTAATTATTATCTTATTCTATACATTTTTCTATACAATAAATAAATATATTATTGATATAATAACAAACTTAAAAAACGATAGCTTCATAAAAACTTTTTTTCTAAATAATGATGACAATTAAATAAGAATAGATTGGGAAATAGAATTTCTATCTCCTTATTTTTTCTCAGCCACAACTATTTATAAATTTACTTTGAGCATTCAATCTCTTACAGGGGTGCAGATTCTGTTCGATGAAATTTTCATTATACCAGTAAAAATCTCACCATTCAATTTGTCTTGAATATTTTGACCTCATGCATGTATGATAAGTAAGTGGTTGAGATTCTAGTGCAAAAAACTTCCACCGCATAGGATCCGATCCCTCTTATCGTGACTTTGCTTCTCTCTCAAGTGAGCACGTGACGTGCCCACGTACCACATCCGTTCATTTGGTAATATTCCAACATCAGAAAGGTTTATTCCATTTTATAGTGATGTACCAAACTACATTAATAAAGCCCTTTCCCCTTCTACCATAAAAAGCCCTTTTCCCCAACTTACGATGCTGATCCAAATATATATATTTAATAATATTATTAATAGTACATTATTTAATATACATTTCAATCTGTTTTTTTATATTGATTAAAATTTATATAAGTTTTACTAGATTTATATATAATCTACATGATTTTAGGATCCATATAATTTTAACTAATACAAAAAAAAAGGAGTTAAAAAATATACGTAAAATATTATATTGCTAACCTTTCTCATAATTTAATCACCATACCAGAACATTAGGCAATCAAAGGAATAGTTATATAATTATGTATTGTAAAAGAGGAAATAGCTATTTGTTTTCTTTTGGTTGAATGTTTTTGTCAGATTTTTTTAATAATATAAAGGTTAAATTGTAGTTCACTTTTATACATAAATGTATATGTTATAAAATTAAAAGAAGTAGTAAGTTTCATAAACATATTTTTCTTTATAGAATTATATAATAATTAATTACAAAAAGATAAATAATTAAATTGCGACTAACTTTTTAGAGTGTGATATTCGTACATTTATCTTGTATGTCGAGTTATAAAATTTTAATTATTTTTTAAATGAGATATTATGTAGCGTTGCTTTGAACACTTATAAATTAAGAGTAAATTGTTATATCAAAATATGAAACTTTAATTAATATTAACGCAATACAAGAATAATAAAATTTAAATTGTCTTAAGAATTAATCATAAATAATTTATAATATTTTACTGATGAAGATGATAAAAAATAACTAGCTAACAAAAAATGTAAATTCAAATATATTATAGACCTGTTTATTTAAGATTTATTTGAAAATGATTTTATAGTATTTTTATCATTTTGTTATATTATTTTTAAAAAAGAATTTAAAAATAAAACTTCAAATATCAAACTTGTTTAAATATTTTATCTTAAAATATAATTTTAAATATTTCATATATTTTCTATTTTCTACAGCTCTTTTTGGATAATAAAATTTCAAAAAATATTAAACTGAAAAACTATTTTAAGAAACTTTTCATAAAAATCAATTTTAAAAAATACATATTTTTTTAAAAAATATGTGATTCTTATAATGTTAAAATTTCTAATACCAAATATCTAAATGATTATTACTTTTTTCAATTGATAACGAATGAATCTAAAAAATAATTCTACTATTTTTAAAAAAAAAATTCATAAAATTCATTTTTAAAATAAAAAATCAAAATCACTTTTTTAAATATTAAACAAATGAACATTATAAATAGTATAATAATCAATAAAATTTAACCTAAAATAATATAGTTAGTGTTACCAATAGAATTTATAAAATATATTTTTAAGCACAAATCTTGAGAATATATTATTTTAAAATAGTGTACAACTATCATATTTAACCGAGACTATATAATAAGAAATTAAAAAAATTATTTAAAATACCAAAAATTAAGAATATAAATATTTATGAATTAAATACATAAGAATATTATGAGTATAAATAAAATTATAATTTTATTCTAAAATAGAATGTCAAATTAACTCATAAAAAATAAATTTAAAATCAAATCTTTAACGACACATTAATAATGAGAGTTGGGTATTTAAAGTGTCACAAAATTATTAAGGAAATTTTTCGACAATTTTAGGAAAAAAAATGATAATATATAAAATTACAAATAAATACATATAAATTAATAACAATATTTAGAGAAGTCCAAAAATTCCAAAAGATATACAAAAATAATCAGGAAATTAAATAGTTAAGAAAAACTGAATTTGGACATATGAACAGTGTCGCGCGCCTCCACGCGTTCAGAACCGCGTGTGGGATACGCGCTATATCATCTTCTTCACCCGGATATGCAGAACCGGGTCGCGATAACCCGCAAGATTCATTCTCGCAGAATAGCTCACGAAACTAGACAAAACTCAAGACTAATGATCACAAAACGATGATTAAGAGAAGCCCTTTGGAATATTTCGAAATCGTTAATTGGATTGAGAGGTTTTTCAGATCGAAATTATAAGAAACCGTGGCCAATAAAGTCTTGATTCGAAGAATATAGAACGATGAAAACTTACAATTTTCAAGTATGTTCATCGTAAAGTACAACGGAACACAACCTCTAAAAATATTCGGAAACAAAAAAAAAAAAGATAACTCAAATCGTGGTTTCTAGTTTACGACGTTTCGTGCTTTCAAATATTATACGAATTAATATAGAGGCAGAGAAGCTTAAGCTTAGTATATAACAAAAAGTAATCAATCATAATTGATATACTTATATAACAAAGCATATTATATAACAAAAAGTAATCAATGATACACAAACATACATAAACTGATTGATATAATAATATGTGTACGTATGTATGCAACTATATGAATGAAATGTTCAAGCAATAAATATTACATTTGATGTCTTGAAATAACACAAACCAACATTAATTAGACACTTCACTATCCAATGATCTTGATGTAGTAGAAAATTCTGGTATTGATCTTGGAGGAGAATACATAACAGGTTTTGGTGGCATTTCCAAAGATTCCAAGCCACCTTCCAACATATCAATCACTTTACTAATCGTTGGTCTATGAGATGGAATTGTTTGAATACACCACAAACCAACCATAGTTAATCTCTTAGCTGTCTCATTTTCTTCTGTTGTCATTATTCCATCCACTTCCAAATCACTTCCTTCCTCAAGCTTCTTATAAACTACCAAATGCGGAAAATATAAGTCGCTCGAGCGACTACCTTCTACAATGTTAACGTTTTTCTTTCGTCCTCCAACCATTTCTAACAGCATCATTCCATAACTATAAACATCAGATTTATGTGAAACGCCTCCGAAACTTTTGTTGAAAACTTCAGGAGCTACGTACCCAACTGTCCCTCTAGCATTCGACATTGAAATAATACTCTCGTCTCTTGTGCTTAGCATAGCAAGCCCAAAATCGGATATTTTTGGACGATAATTTTCGTCCAAAAGAATGTTGTGTGGTTTTATGTCGAAATGTAGAATCCTAGTGTTGCATCCTTTATGCAAGTACTCGAGTCCTCGAGCTATTCCTATTGCAATTTGTTGTAAATTCTCCCAGCTCAACGATGAGGTATTAGTTTTCATCGTTTCAGATTCTTTGTTGTGATTGTAAATGTACTTTTCGAGGGAACCATTTGACATAAACTCATATATGAGAGCTTTTTTGGTTCCGTCAAGACAAAATCCGAGAAGAGTGACAACATTAACGTGCGATGTTTTGCATATACTTGCAACTTCATTGATGAATTCTTCTCCATTTCCTTTTGATTCATTAAGTACTTTTACTGCAACAGAACAACCATTGAGTAATTTTCCTTTGTATACAGAACCATAACCACCTTCTCCGAGTTTAACTTTGAAAGATTCAGTCATTTTCTTTATATCAGAGAAATTATATCTTTTTAGATTAAGAGGACCTTGACTTTCAAGGAAGGCTTCTATGTGTTGATTGTTCCTTGTTATTTTGCTGAATTGTGTTAATATAATCTTCCATATTTTAGCTTTGTTTCGACATATTATTACAGCAATTAGAGGTAGTAACATTCCAGTAGCTACGAAACCTGTCAGGAGAATATTAACATTAATGGATTATATAATACTTGCAAATCATTTTAGAATGCTTTAGATTCTTCTACTAATATAATCTTAATAGGAGATAAATTTAAATGTATTATATTGTTATACATGTTTTAATAAGGAAGTAATATATTTCAGAAAAAAAATGTACCTAAAACCAGCTTCAACACTTTGCTCTTCTTTCCACCTGAAATGAAAAACTATATTAGTGTTTGTTTGATATGGTTTACAACTTTATATTATATTATTTATGTCATTAATAGGTGAGAAATATAAAAAAATTCAATTGAATAATATTGATACTAGATAATTAATTAGTTGCAAAAACTTAGTCAATTAGAGTCTGAGGAAACTTTTTAAGTTGAGTTTTTAAATTGGCTTCGGATGTACATATTATTTATTTAATAATTTTTTAATTATATGCTTTAATAATCACAGTTCACTCTAACTCAACACTTCAAAAAATTTACTACATATGTCTCACCATTAACTTTATATTGTTATATTTTAACAATATTTATTTATTTTAATATAATTTATTGAATTAAATCCACAAAAATGAAGAGATAATATGTTTTTATAATCACCCTCCCATATAAAGCTCTAATATTTTTGACTCTACAATCGATATCATTGTAGTATGTAAATATTCTTAGATAAAAAAACTAATTAATACAAAATAACTAACTAATTATTATAATTAATTAATCAGCCAACTAAAATATTATAAGTATGAATTTGTTTGGTATGAGAAAAATGAATATATATCTGACTTGGCATCTAGAACCTATATAGAGGCGGAAAAAAAAAGTGAGTGATTTAGAATTCGAAATTTTTTAGAGTGGGTAGGAGATCTAGACCTCAGTTTGTCAAATGAAAAAATGATTCACTTTTTAAATCATATTGTTTTTTATATCAATTTATATTTGAGAAATAATATTTTAATACACAAATTTGACAATAAACTTTGACAATAATTTAGATGAAGATTTAAATATATAATTAATTATAGTTCATAGATAATTAATAAATATATAATAATATAATTACATTTCAATAATAATCTATTCAATTTAATTAATAAAAAATTAACGTTATTAATCATAATTTTTAGAAGCTCAAATATAAATCATATTTAAAATGGTATTCATACAATAGTTAATAAGTTGTAATATATTATCACATTAGCCATAAAAAATTGGGTTAACCAACTATAAATTATCATGAAATTTTGTTATTTGATTTTTGTGTCTAACATATGACAGCTAGTTAGTTACATATAGACATGTCTACAACAGCCATCATATATATATATATATATGTTGTGTTCAAATTTCTTTCCATGTGGGATACCATTAAATTACGGATGAAGGTAATGAAAGGTCAAACGTTGCGGAAAAAAGTGTCAATTATAGTCAAGTAATGTGTGCTCTTTAGTGTCAATTATGTATCTATGTTGATGCTTCTCTACGAATTATTATTCACAACTACCCATACTTTTCATTTTTAATTTTAAAGAAGAGAATAGAAGGATTGGTAGGTGAACGTCCAAGTCAAGTCATTATGTTAAAAAAACAAAAAGTGTATTATGTGTTACAATTTAATTGGTTTTTATAACAATCACTGCCACCAATACCCCTTTCTTTAGGTTTCTAGTCTATCTCACGACACACATGGTGCATTTATTTAATCCCTAGAGTTTAGACACTAGTCTATTAAAGTCAATATTAACAGTACTAAATCACTCAATTATTATATTTAAGATATTGCTTGAAGAATGATTTTTCTTTCTTTCTGGAACAATATTTGATACACGGGTTTCTTTCAAATTTTAATATTAGTTTACAAACTTAGATATACTATGCAACATCCAATTCATAAATGGGATCTATATTATTACCCCAAATGGTTATGTTACTAGTCTTATAGCAAATAAATACTCAATGAAAAAGAGTACTAATATTTTTTATTTTATTTTATAAAATGTTCCTTTTGTCTCAACTTATCTGATTCTAAGAAAAATGCATCTAAATATTTAAAATTCGATGAAGACATAAATAAAATTTTATTAATGATATTTTTTAAAAAGTAGTCCTATAATTTGTGTTGAGACACTAAAAGAGTTATATATAAGAGTTTCAGAAATAAATCCTTAAATATAATACAAATTTTTTCACCTCATCCTAATAAATAAACTAACTACTAATATTAACCTATAAAAAAATGTTTGATCATTTATTGTTGGAGCGACATTCAAACTAAAATTCTCTACCACCATCCAAAAAATGCTTTTAATGAATAGAAGTGATGAATTCGAATTAAGGTTGTTGTGTTTGAAGTAATGTTTATCTTAGTATTTATCAAATTGCACACTGAGGTAAACAAACATACACAAACCAATCAAACAAGGTTAATTATTTAACAAACTAGCAAGATACTTTGGCATTCACACACTTAAACAACAATACAAGAACTAGAGAAGAAAGGAAAAAAAGACATACTTTTATGAGCAGGACACATTGCAGCATGAGTTCCACTTCCAGCAGGACAATAACAAGAAAACTGAGCAGAATCATTCTGATTAGTTCCACATGTTCCTCCAGATTCTCTACACACTGTACACTTAGAAGACCACCCTACACCTTCATCATACTTCACATCAAACCCTTCATCCAAGGCTTTGTTCAGAGCACCAATTCCACCCTCACTGTCCCAAACAACATCCTTAGAAACTTGAACTTCAACACTAACACCACAACCCTGCATCTTAGTTTCATTATTAATCAAATAAAAAGCATGTCTATTGGTACCATTTTTTACACAAGTAAATTTTTGTATGTTTCCAACTATTGAACTATTCTCAATTGGGCAATCGTAGAATATAGTAACATTTTGAACGGTTGGAAGAAAAGTAAAGGGACTTCCATTCAAAGAAGTGTTGGTGAAATTTGAAGAACAAAAATCATAAACAAGATCTGTTCTAACCATTTTCATGGTAGAAGATGTTTGGTTAATGTTTAGTATATTGAATTTTTGTGAACCGATTTGAATAGAGGTAGTGTTTTGACTATGCATACAAGTGAGTTTGAATTCATTGTTTCCACAAAAATTTGGTCGGTTTGTTCCCCAAAAAGGAAAAGACACGTTTGTGAGTGTTCCACATGTGAAATAGGATTGGCTACAAATAGAGAAGGTATCATTTTTTTGTGAGTTGGATTGTGGCAAAGTTGTTGAGAAAAAGATTATGGAGAATATTATGGATGCAATGAAGGGGAAATGGATAGACATTATTGAATGGAAGTGATTTTGAGATGAAAAAGAAAAGAGAGAAGGTATTTAAGGAGAGAACAAAAGAAAAGTGCACAACATTACAAAATTAAAGCGTGGAAAAATTACTAGTTGTTTAGTGGCGCCACAGTTGGTAATATCTAGTCTTGAGAGGGACTAATAAACATTATAATAATGATCACTTTTTATTTTTTAAATATACATTCATTTACCTTATCATAAAAATAATAGAATCCCATAAAAAAATTAACACACAATAATACGGTTTTTTTATCAAAAAATTAATAATAAGTTTTTTTTTTTTTTTGTATATATAGAGTCAATGAAGTTTGAACCCATTTTATTTTTTTTAATATTACTCAAATCCCTCCCCCACTAGACTAATCCTAGTTGCTTGTTTAAGTTTACCTTGCTATATTTATTTTTGGTTGATTCACAATATTGGCTCCTTTATTTCTAAATTTTAAAATATCCAAAATTTTGTTCAATCACAGATATTTTTTACTGATATTTGTGTTGAATAATAAGCTAATTATTGCATGATATTTGATGATGTAAAAAGATAAAATAATAAGATATAATCCATTTATGGATTGGCACATTACTTACTTTTCAACTTGATCCATTACCAAAAATAAGTCTTGAATTTGATGGTAGGAAAAAACTGGAACTTTAACAAAATTGGAAACTATATTTCCTAAGCCAAAAATTAGAATTCAGATTGTCTATGGTTAATCTCACACATTGAAATAGTATATGATTGGAGCGCGTTTTTTAAAAATGATGAAAGATATAAAATAAATTGTCAGAAATAAAATTAAAATACTTGTACAGCAAATCAACGCACAGAAAAGACCAAATATATTAATATTATATATTATTTATAGCAACATGTTAAAAGAAGAACAAAGAAAAAAAAGTCTACCTCAAACATAAGATTGAATTAAAAAGCATAAGTGGGTTGTTTTTGGTGCACAACATATTTGAAAGGTTTGGGAAAAAACAAAAACATTAGAAAGTATTTAGAAAAACGAGGAAAGAGAGAGGAAATATATGAGGCGTGAGAAAGATGAAGGAAATTCGTGCAAAAATAGCAGCCCCACGAATAATAACAAATAAGTTTTCGCGCAATGTGAAAGGTAACTGTCAAAGTGGAAAGACAATATACTCTCTATTATTGGATTCTATTTGCATATATTTTGTTGAGAAAAATATTTTTTTGTTATTTAATCAATATTTTTACTTAGAATTTAGTAAAATTAAACTATAAATTAACAGTTAGTTGATAAACTTATAACTAAAAAATTAGTTAATTAAAATAAAAGTGTGTGATAAATTCAATTTTTGTAATTGTTAACTAATTTATATATTATTTAAATGTATAGAAACCATTTTTAAAAAATGTATTTGATTTTTCCGTCCATCTCTTCTTCTTCTTCTTCTTTTTTTTTTTTTGTTATTTTTCTTTTTAATTTAAGAGTGATACTGATAAATTAAGTTACAAGATGAAGACAGAAGAATAAATATAATAATATATGTCTTAATCAATTTGTCTAATGTAAAGATTTTTGCAATGTTTGAGAGATTTTCTCAAGGAATATAAAAAATGAAAGGAAGAATGTTTAGCTATGCAGAACTAATAGTTAATACTGTAATAGGCAGCGAGAGTTCAAGAGAGAGAGAGGGTGGTTGGTGACTTAGTGGCAGGTGAGTGGAACGGTTATTATGTTTTACATAGGAATAAAATATAATTGTTATAAACGGAGAAAATATAACAATAAGTTAATTCAATGAACTTCTAACTTATTTCACTAAACTATAAACTAGTTTATTGTCATTACAAACAGTGACATAATTTAAATAAGTTTTGTGATATTTAATTAAGGTAATCTATATATTTTTAAAGTAAAAGTACAGTTATAATTCTTTAATTGTAACTCAATTTTTGTTTAGGTATTTTTATTTTACTCCTTTGATCTTTTATATCATATTTTATTTGTATCGGTGGTATTTTATCTTAGTTTTGACAACAATTAATTTAATTGAAAGTTTCTGATCATTTGAAATTTTATCAAACGTTAAAATAATATGTCTCTCTTACTCGTCATTTAAAAAAATGTTCATCAAATCTTATAAATGTATATATATTTTGATTTTCTCTACAATAATTTAAACTCACGTATAACCTTAAAAATAAATTAATAAAAATTTATTCACATAATTAATGTCTTTAATTTCCTTCAGATACAAAGTAGCTTAGACAATCAACTTGTTGTAATGTTTCAATTAGATCTTATATTTGATGATAGTAATTTGAGATAATTTTCAAACTTAAAGTTTAATGATCATGCAAACAAATGTAATTTAAAGAATCGATTCAAAAAAAGATAAACTTAAAAAACCTAAATAAAAATCAAGTTAAACATAAAATGACTAAATATATATTTTTACATATTTTAAATACATCATAAAATTTAGTATTATTGGATCAAGAATTATGACAATCTATAAAAAGTTTCATGGTGTTAATTTTTTTCTTTCTAATTTTAATAAATTGTTCTTTATTGTGATATTAGTATATTAATAAAATAATAGTTTTACTAATAAATACTGAAGTGTTTAAGGTTCAATATATTAAATAAAAAAAAATATGTAAAATGTAAATACCTAAAAATATAATAATTTAAAAGAATATAAAGTAGGTTTGACACAGAGTGCATAGCGCATTGATAAGGAAGTCAAGAAATATACTAATTCCATTATAAACATACCATTTCTAACTACGGAGAAATCTAAACAAAATTTATCCAAAATTCTATATTCAGATTTTGAGAATAAATCGGAAGATTCCACTGAGTTGGGTTTTTGTAGGAAAACTTTTGAATGGGAATTTGCCATTGTTCCATGCCCCTTCTAACATTTCAACCATAATCAATATTTTCTTATCGATTCAAATGTTCTTTGGACAAGACTCGTATCATCATGCTGTATTAAAATTTTCTTCTCTTCAAAATGCTTGTAAATCCAATGAGGAAAATTGTTCCTCACTTCATTGATAAATTATTCCTCTCTCTGAGGATGTGTATATTTTTATAGCCGGGGAGGTCCATTATTTCTGATAAAGGCTTATCTTGATAAATTTATTTGGTTCAGTCAAAAAAAATAACTGTTTGGTTTATTGAATTTTTGTTATTACCATTCACATGACAATAGTTTGTATTTTCATGTTGTGCCCTTTTAAGTTTGATCTACACTAAAATTAATTAATATTGAGATTTATATACGAAAAAATATGATATATAAAAAAATATGATATATAATATAAATGTAAATTAATTTTACGATGACATCCAATAGTGTTAATGTATTTTGCCACATGACAGTGTTTCATTTCACTTTTATGATAAAATATAAAATAATTAATACTTTCCATTGAATATAACTGTAAAATTATTTATATGTATTGATTGTTGTTTGATATCCATTAAACTCTTAGATCTATATCTAAGACAAATTCTCCAATGGGTGATCCAACCCGGAATGAGGCTTCATCTACCTAATCCTTAAACAAATTTATTTTCTTATAAAAAAATTGGTTTCATTTTGAGAGGATAAACCATTTAATCTCTTAGGTTTTTTCATTTGATGGTCTAATCAATTTGATTTTAAAATTAAATTTGAAATCTAATTTGTTTGATTTACAATTTTAATTATTGTATAACATATAGTGATTAGTATTATCTGATAATATATTTTCTTTTAAGTTGGAAACCGAAAGAAAACGATATACTTTGCATTTCTAAAATAATAATCAGATCAAATATATATTTTTTTGTACCACTAAATCAAACCATTTGAAGTTAAACTATGCAATCTTTTGACCAAATTTCGTTTGTTGTTCCTAATAATAATAAAAGGAAATATGTGATATTTGCTGTTTTGTAAATGCTTCTTCTTTAGTTGAAATAGAATTGCTGAAATTATGATAAACATAGCAACACTGACCCAATAAAGGTAGGTTTGCAACTTTTGCAGGAGAGGAGGAGCTAGGCCCATCTTTCACACACCCTTGAAATGGGTCTAACGACTCACTAAACCTATCCAAAAACACGAGCCCAACATTCTCCAAGACAAAACTAGACAATGTTTTGTTATGGCCCAACACTTGACACTAAGCCTAATTTGATTCTCCAACTGCTACCTTTTTTTTTATCTATACAGCTGAAAGTCAAATCAGTTGACTAAAAAAAAAAGAAAGTCAAATTACAAATTTTCCTAACGCCATCTTGAGACTCCATCATCAATCATTGGTCCTGAACTTGAGGGCGTTAAATCACCACCGTCTGATTGTGAATCTGAGAAGCTATATGGTATACCATTCACAAATGGTGATGTGGCAAATGGGGACCACTCAATGCACCCAGTTTGTGCATTATTATTACTATGATTTGCTACATAGTTACCAGTCCCTATACATTTATCACCAAAATAATCATTTTGATCGTATCTTATAACAGATGGTAGTTGATTGTTGTTTGGAAATTGGTCCAAGGTTTCACCTGTAGAGTCACATTCAATAAATAAATCAATTTACTTTGGTAAAAATTAATTTTGCATAGTAATATAGAACATAACATACCTTGAGTTAACAGAGCAACGTTATCACTGAAAACTTGGTCAATTTCTTCCAAGTCATCCCATCTAACATATGCTTCTGTCACCAATTTCTCTATGTAACTCTGCTAATTAATGAGGAAAAAAAAAGTATAGGTTAAAATGAATGCCTAATAAAATATAGAAAGTAGAGAAGTTTAATGATTATAAAATAGTAATGAAAATGTACCCTGTTGGATAGGTCTCGATTAAGAAGGGGTTGGCCGTTGATAAAAGCTTTAACCATTTGGCAGATTGCATTTAGATATATGGTAAAATGAGGCCCACGGTACACATAAAGTTTGTCTCCCATTATACAAGTCTTTGCATGCTTAATTGTCACATCCCACATTTTCTCTGACATCCCAAGGCCTAAAATCTGATAACAAAATAATTGTTAACCACTTAAACTGGATTTAAGTAACATTAATTAGGATAATTGGATTTGGATATGTACCTTTCTTAGCCTATGAGGGTCAACAACAGATAATTTGAGAAATTCTTGCACTGTGGTAATTCCCTCTTTCGTCAATTTTTTGTGGAAAGCTCCATCTTTCCCAATCTTCTCTAGTCTCCACACTTCATCCTTTAGCATTGGTGGGTGGTGTTTCTTGTACACTTCATTTGTATCCAATTTTTTAATTTATAATTAGCAAACAACACTAATTTAAGAAAATAAATTCATTGAATGTAATATATGTGTCAGTGTTTAACATTCTAACGTGTCAGACACAATTTTCATCTGAAGTGTTTGATGCTTTATACTTAAATTGATAAAATAGAAAGAAAAAAAAACTCACATTCGCCACGGTGATCCTTAACGATAAAAGGTTCAGTGATGCCTTCACGAATTCTTACATTGAGATTAGTCCCATGAGCAATTCTAACAGCAACTCTAAACTTTCTACTACGAATCCAGCTAGAATTATCAGTGAATTCAATATCCCCAATTGGTGCAATCCCATCTCTCATAGTAATATTCAATTCTCCAGTAAGCAATGGTCTCTTCCCTGTTCTCTCTTTCACAATATTGCTATTAAATTCTTCACTACTCCATGATGATTCCTTTTCACTAGGAGGAAAATCTCCATCAAGAACAACAATTTCTATCTTTATAGGTTGAGGTAAACTTGTTGGTACTATTTCACCATTGCTTTTGTCAACAAGAATCACATGAATTGGATTTCCATCTATGTCTAGTATTCTACTACCTGTGAATATTGGAAGTGAAAGTTTCTTTCTAAACATGAATTCAAAACTTGATGCTTGTTCCATTGCTTGTAGTCTTAATGAAGGTGATCTTGTTATTGTTCTTGTTGGACAACATCGTCTCATTGCTCTCTCCACCTCTTCATTCACCTTTATCATATTTAGTAACAAACATTTTCGTCACAAAATTAATTCATTCAAAGATTTAATTTGTATATACTCACACTTATACATAAAAATTTCAATGCGAATATTTAATTGAGGTATGGTTGACATTAATTTCATTTCTAATTTATGGTGAATTACTTACCACTCTTCTAAGTAAAGGTTCCAAGCCAGAGAAAAGGTTTTGCATGTTTTTTACCATAACCACTTCTCCTATTACCCTGTTAACAACAACATTGGTTTAACACATTAGAATTGAGACTACATTTATATATAGTAGATGATATAATATATTATGCAACATTTAATTCATGGAATTAATTAACAACATTATAAGCAAAGAAATTAGTGAATTACTTTTTTTTTTCTTTCATTTTTATATTTCATCTTGAATGGAGTAATTAAAAGAATAAAACAAATTTGATCGGTTTAAGGATAACAAACATACGAAGCAAAAGAAGGTCTTGTCGTAGAACTTCTCATCCGTTTGTCATTTGGTTTGTGTTTGTCTTGATCAGAATCATCGAAAGATCGTTTAGCAGCCATATTTGGGAAGGATTTGGAAGCAGTTTAGAAATTGGTGTAAAAGGTTGTGGTGAATAAAATGAATGAGAGGCAGAAGAAGACGATTTGAGGTATTTTTATATGGTAAAAGAAGAAGGTTCTTGGAATGTTGAAGGAAAGAACGAAGCAATAGAAGTAGAATACGTTTCATATACTATATGATATATGATGTAAAGACTTGGACATCAACAACCATCCTAAGTCAACTTAAATATTTTTCGTTTTTTCCATGGAAAAGGTAACTAGGACCCATAACATAAATTTCATTTCAAATACCCCCTTCATATTATTCATTCAATCAAAATCACTAACTATAAAATAAAATATAATAACAATTTTGCATTATAATATTGATTACTTTACTGCGTATATGGGGAAAAATATATTAGAGCAATAATTTTTTAGAGCACATAATTGATTACAGTTTACAAAATAACAACTTTAATCTTGGAATTTTATGTCAAAAAAACTTCAATATCTTCCAAAATAGTTGGGTTTCTTTAGTCAAAATTAAATATTATTATATTTTATCAGTACAATTTTAATTACTTTGTTTTAAATTCTTTTTGTTAAAATTAATAATGTGTGCATTACTCTCGAGTCATTATATTTTATTATGCAATTATGGAAATGAGTAATAATACTCAATAGTTAATAAAAACAATTTTGTAAAATTATTTCACATATGATAAGTTAGAATTGATCACATCTAATAGACCAAAAATAAAATAAAATTCATCACATCACATCTATATATAAAATGATGTACATTTGTAACACTAGTACACAAAATACAAATTAATTATATTACCTACTTTTTTATATATATGTATAAATGATAATAATTTTTATCAAATTTTGTGATATGAAGAAATAAAATCACACTAGCAAGTACCAACAATAAATGACACATCAAAGTCGGTACATAATTAAATTTTTAAGCATATAATCATCCATTCTATGTTTAATTATAACGCATGAAAGGATGTTTGTTAAAAAATGTACACTTCAAAATTATCTCGACTTCTAGTAGATAATAGCTTAAGGGGAAAAAAGTCACATTTTATAATCAGTTAGTTTAAAAAAACAATAATAATATGTTAGTCAAACTACATGTTTCTTGGAAGGATCAAATACGTGTTATGACTCGAGCTAACTTGTACTAATAGTACTACTTCTTATTCTTATGAGATTTTTTAAGCCGCAAACTGATTGTTATAAGATTTTTTTTTTTAATAGTCTTGGCCTAAGTACAATCATCACATTTGTTATGTTTGAATCATTAATTCAAGGTCACATCTTGTTTGTAAGCCATTCAAATCAGGCCATATCTATCACAAAATCTGCTTTTCATACGTCAAAATTGGATTTTATAGAGCCTACTCTTAAATTAGCACTAGTGTTTTTGCACTTCTCCCTTTAAAATAAAATAAAAAGAATATATAAAAAGATAATGTATTTAATTTAAATTTTAAATTATATACATCAACTTTTTATATTTTATTTTGAGAAGAGTATATATATAAAACTAAAGTCCACCAAATAAAAAATACACTTAATATATTTAAGGTAAGATCACAATCCATAAATTTTTTGAAATAAAGATGAAAATTAGAATGGACAAAGATGTTATCTCTAAACTTGATGATTTTAACACTTAGTGACAAAATCAAAGATATATTATGTTTATTCTATTTCTAAACTTTACAGATATTTTAACTTTTTTAATCGTAATTGTGTCATTAATGTTATTTGATTAGTGATGAGAACAAAAGAATCTAATTTTATATTAATAAAAATTAATTTTAATTAAAAGTAAGTCAAATTTAAAATAATTTATCTTTAAATACATTTATATAAAAATAAATTAAATAATAAATTTAAATATATAATTTATGTCTAGAGTAAAAAATAACTACAAATCCTATAAATTTTAGAAACAATTAATTCTACTAAAAATTAGCAAACCATATCAAAATCAAGTGAACCCAAATTAATTTAGACTTTTCTAAAATGTAAGAAAACATAATCATGAACATAATGATTTACTCCATGTATGGGCCAAGAAATGTAAGCACAATGACTATTGGTTAGTGTGACAATGAGTGAGTGATGAGAAGGAAAAGTGCGAAAGCGAGTCGCCATTGTGATTGCATTGATCTAATTATGATATTTGGATTTGGTGATAGGAAGTTTGGCATCTCTTTCCTATTTCTAATTTCTAATTTCTTATTTCCATTTCAGTGTCTTGTGTTGTGTTGTGTTGTGTGTGGGTAAACTTTAAATCCACGTGGCACTTGCACAAGCACATAACCGGCCATATATGTTCAAACATACACACGCGTATGGACCCACTTGTCCTTTTTTTTCATTCAAATAAAATTAAGATTATTTAAAACAAAAGTTAAAAAGAAATACAAATTGCATATATAAGTGAATAATTTTAGATTTGTTGAATCAACTTATTTACCTGAATAATTATCACCAACTGGATTGTGTCAACTTATTATAGATTTGTTGAATCAACTTATTTACCTGAATAATACAAAATGATTTATATTATATATTTCATATAAAGCACGCACTTAATTTTCTTCAATAAAATAAATAAATATTTTTATAAGATTAATTGTAATTGTACAAGGAAATGACTATAATATTTAAAAATTATATATAAACAAAATATTGCATATTTTAAATATTTTTCAAAATATGACACCATGGAGCATACGTACTCTTAGGTGAATATAATCTAGCACTTCAAAAAAATCAATGTAGCAAATCTGCAATTTTGGTTGAAAGTGGTTCACTAAAACAACTTAATATCATTAAAGTCGAAACTAGGTAACTTACTTTCATTATGTTTATGCTAATATATATATATATATATATATATATATATATATTTTTATTTAATGACAATACACTTTAAGAGAGATAAAAAAAAATCGTATTATTTTGTGTGTGAGTATGAAATTCTCTTTTGATATATAATTTTATCAATTTTTTTTATGGGTAAAGTTCTTTCAAATTTAAATAGAGACAATCTATTACATCTATCTAACTACATTGGACGGTAAAAATATAAATTTAAAAAATATCAAAGAACATTGGATGTTACAATCATAATTGTTCAGTTTTCGTACAATTGATTAATATCATTTTTTTATTAACTTATTAAATAATATTTTAATTGTTTAAATATTTGTAGGATGGATCTACAGGTAACTGGAGGTTAGTTGTTAGAGTTAAATCAATTATTGTTGGATATTGGCCAAAAGAATTATTCACTCACTTAAGATTCTTTGATTAGATTTAGAGGTCAAACATATACTCCATCTAATATGAAAATATATGCTTCATCTAATGTGGATAGTCCTTCAATAAATAGCGGGGTATTGCCTAAAGAAAATGCATAAACTCAGGTTTCATGGCAAGAGTTCAAATTATAGATTCCAGTTATAACCAAAATGTAATAAAACCTGAAAATATGAAGTTGTTTACATATATTAATTCGAATTATTGTAGTTTGTGGTATCATGGTTATGAATGACCTTATTGATTGCAATATTTTCTTTATGGTGGAAAATGGGGTATATGATTGTCCTGTTAATTATATTTAATAAAACTTTGAATCATCTTTGATATAGATTAATGATGGATATAATGGCATATGAAGTTGAAATTCAAAGCGAAATTGGTACTGCTCAAATAACTTATGAAGAAAAATACAAACAAATTGTAATTGCTAAAATTTGAAATACATTTTCAATTTTTTTTTTATTTAAATATATTTTTTGTCTTTACAAATATGTTTTGTTTTGATTTTAATTCGTGTAAATTTTTTGTTTGATTTATATATTTGCAAATTTTAATAAGTTTTAAAAAAATCTTTTATAAATTTTTTTTACTAAAAAAATTGTGACATGACTAATTTTGGATGAAGTGTCACATGGTTATTTGACAATTGTTGTTGACTAGACAATATTTAATATTTAAAATTTATTTTATTAACGCATTTAATTATTTAATTAAAAACTTAAAACTAATTAATTAATTAATAAATCAATTAAATAATAAAAATTCAATAATTTTCAAAACTCCAAATTTTTTAATAAAAATTCAACAACTTTCAAATTCAACTCTAATTTCTTGATCTTCAAATTATAAATTATAATTCAAATCCTAAAATTTTAATATCTCCTTTTTCTTACACTGCACCTAATTTTTTTGAGATGATCCGACTCGGACTCAAATCACGTTAAGTGTTGAACAATCTAGATATACTAATCAGGACATTGTTGTTGCTGAGAATTTTCAAGGGAGTAGCATCTGCACTCGCCTCATCAGATACATGTGTGCAGTCATCACTCACAATTTTCTTTGTGTTACTTATGACAATTACAGTGCTCATTTTGTGGTCAAGAATGTCAGAATTCATCCTATTCTCTTTTCTTTCTTGCTTTGCGATCCCTTCAAAACATACATATTAAATATTGATACACAATATTAATTATATGTCTAATACAATAATGTGTTTCCAATCAAATAAATTTCAAAACAACTCAATACAATTAATTGTTATTATATTTAAATATGAGTAGTTAAATTATATATTGATTAAAAATGAGCTAAATATTAAATATATAAAAGTGGTGACTCATATATTTAATGTCTTTTAGTTTGAGTAGAGATATAATGTCAAACTCTCTTGTACTTCTAGAACCTTTAACTCATTATTGTTATTTCGTTCTTGTACTCTAACATAAAAAATAGTGAAATTTCAATTGTTCAACAATGAATTTGGTTCCTATATTGGCCAATTAATGAGTTTCAAAATGATATATTGAAACAAATGACTAATACTCAAATTTTGAAACTTAGAGTTAGTATTGTATGAATTGAAAAAAATAAAATTGAAAAAAATGAAGTCCTACATATTAAAGATATTGTATACTAGTTGTATTTATGAGAAAGATCTATGATTTTAATATGTATTCTGATATCCAATTTTTTTTAAAAGAGGAGAGAACACACTCAAACTGGTCATTACATGCGTGTGTTGCTACCGTCAGGGGCGGGGCGTATGCGTGCGTTTTTTTTCTCCAAGATTGCACTTAATTCACCTTCAGATTTCGAAATAGTCGTAGTAATTGTGACGATAATCTGCCTCCCACAATTTTGAGCGTGAAACGTCCTAAAAAATAAACTATATGAAATATTAATTACCATAGCCAATCGGAGAAGAAAATATAGAAGAAGAGATTAATGGCATAACAACTACTCAAATCCAATAGATAGTTTAAATTGAGGGATCATCAGTGGTAGATATGTTGAAACTTGTAACTTGACGGAGCTGCAAGTGCTGTGGTGGTGCGCATTAAGAATTTAAGATACTCAAACATAATTCATCAACGTGATTCTAATTCTAAATTGTTCTTAAAAAGCAATTCTGGTTGAGCTGGGAAACATGCAGATATGGAAAACAAAACCATTTGAAGTGTGATTCAATTTATGGCACCATTAATCTAATTTATTTTGTAGAGGTTCAAGACAAATAGTACTATGTAGTAAACTTACACGTTTGGTTCCCCTGCAACCAATCATATTTTTACATTTAATTTGCATATGAATTTAAAAAGAGAAATTTACCATGCACCCTCTCACTTTAACTTCCCACCCACCATTTTTATAGAAATACAATTTTACCCTTTTAATTAAACAAAATTTTAAAATATTCGAAAGTTTTGAAAAATTCGAAATGACAATTTTTAGAATTTTCAATATATTTAAAACTTCCGAAATAGAAAACTCTAAATTTTTTGATCTTTTTCGAAATAATAATTACATTTCGAAAATTTCGAAAGTTTCCAAATCTGAAAATTTTCGAAATTTTTCTATTTTGAAAGTTTTGAATTGTTCGAAAGTTTCGAAAATTCTGAAATTTTCTCTATTTCAGAAGTTTTGAAACTTTCAAATTAATCAAAAGTTTTGAAATTTTTGATCAATTCTGGAAAAATATATTTCAAAAGTTTTAGATTTATCAAAAGTTTCGAAAATATCAAAATATTCTGAAAAATTACGTTTCGAAACTTTCGTGTTTATCAAAAGTTTCGAAAATATCAAAAAAGTTCACTTTTTTATATTTCGAAAGTTTGAAAATTTGGAAGTTTCGAAAAATAGAGTAATTAATGGAGTGGTTAATTTTTTTAATGGACAAAATGATATTTTCATTTAAAATAGGAAGTAAAAAGTTAAAGTGAGGGGGTGCATGGTACATTTCTCATTTACAAATCAGATCATCTCATTTCAGATATCCAGTCCAAGTCCAATAATATAGAAGGCCCAACTTGTATTAACTAAAGCCCATTTCCTTCAATCCCATATAGCCTCCTCATAAATAAATGCAAGAATTAATATAGTGACACAGCGACTAAAACCACCAACTATGCAAAATATTGTCCCTTGTTGACAACAATTGCTGCATGTTTAATTCGACGGTACAAATGATATTCGACGGTACAAATGATACGACACCATAGTTAAAACAAATTAAGAATTAAATTAAAAACTTTAATCAAAAAGTATATTTTTTAGACATATATAATTTTGATTGTTTTAGGGTTTAATTATTTATTTATTTATTTTAAGTTTTTATTTTTAAAACAATAATTTAATGCTATGAAAAATAAACATAATTAAACTTAATCCATATATATGGAAAAAAATATGCAATTTTAAAAATAGAGAAATTATATTTTTGAATTTAAAAATAATGAGAGTAAAAGCCCGAATAAGAAAATTTGAGAGAACAAATAACAAAGTACATTTAAACCAAAATTTTAAAACTAATAGTTCATTAAATGGTACAACTTTTTTATTTATTTTTAATTTAGTACAAAGTAGGGTAATTAATAATTGATGCATGAAATCACACACTCACAAGTTGTTCCTCTATCGACAATCTCAACTACCCTTCCAAAGTTAAAACAAAGGCAGCCTACAAAGTGATAATAAAAAATGAAAATGAAATTAGCTCATGAAAATAGATATATATTAGTAGCATAATATTATTTGTGACAAAGAATTGAAAATAGTACTTGAATGAGATGATACTTTTATTTTTAATTTAATTAGTTAGCGATTTTGAGTTCAGCTTTTGAAATGCAACGGTGTTGTCGCCTTAATTTATTTGAGTATGTGGTGTGTGAAGTAAGTAAAACGGCGACCTCACTATATAAATGGAAAGGAAGGAGAACCCAAAGAATAATAATTAAGCATAGGATCATGTGATTGATTAATTACCGATCATAATGGTTACATGAAATACACGTGTTTACTCATCGTTCAATTGATAAATGACACGAAATACCATAAACGAGTATGAAAAAGCGTCCATTTTCACTCATTTGAAAGTTGAAAATGTTGCTTTAAGCTTTGTTTGAAAGAAGGATGGTGTTTGCCACTTTGGTGCTGCACTTTCAATAAACTTTTATCATCAAAATTTTTAAGATTATACTAAATCAAAAAAATTAAAAAATTAAAATTATTTATAAGATTTAATAGATATTTTAGAAAAACATTGATATGAGAAATCTATATGTATATATTGTTGTAATGGGATTAAATAAAAAACACTTGGCAATGGGGCAATAGTAAAGTTTTTAATAATCATATGTTTTTAATGAAATTAATTATTGATGAAAGTGAGATAAATGATTAAAATGCTAATTAAGTTAACTGAAAAGTACCAAAATATTAATTTTTGCCAAAAATTGAAATCAAAATCACATTCTACCAGGTTTGTAAAAACATGTTGACTTGTGTAGTGGTGCAGAGTGAATGCACAAATTTGAGTCGTTAATAATACCCTTATGCCAAGCTTTTGAATGTTCGGGAACGAGTGTCTGAAATAGTATCATTTTTTAGATGATGGCAATAACATTCACCATTTCGTTTAATAATTATTATTTTATTTTATTAATGAGTTTTGTTTTAGTTTTCTACGGTTACATCACTTTTGGGGGCTCCACCCAGCTTGACGATATCTACATGCTCTTGATTTCTGACTACAAACTTCAAAATCATATAAATCTATAACAAACATATTTAATTTATTCAAACCAATCTTTATAATATTAAAAATTATGGTTGAGTCTAAAACAGAGAAAAATAATTAAAAAAAAATAAATTTAAAATAATTATTTGATAAATTATTATAATTAGAATATAATGCACTTTTATATAGTGCAATTAATGTAACTAACCTAACAACTTATATGTAACTATAAATAATTTTAACTACCTCTAATAGTAAACATCAAATCAAAAAGTCTTTTACTTATTTTTTATTTTTGTTCGTTCCGCATGCCATTACTAAGTCAACCAACCTTTTAATTAATTAATCTCGTTCATTCAAAAAAATAATTACCAAATTCTTTTGATAATTTTTTTTTTTGAGAAAAATAAATATAAAAAAATTTAAGAAAAATGTTTGGATTTATTTTTTGGTACACCAAAATAAAAAATGTTTAACACTGTTACATCTCGTTAAAAACGTCGAAAACTCGTTATGCAATTATAATATATTTTAATGAGAAATAAGGAGTGTGTAAGAGTGGCATGATGTGGGTGCAAAGTAACCACACCACTCACTTATTGAAAGAAACAATTTTGTTTTGTTAAATAAAGGAAGTAACGAATAAGTTGCACAAGTACACGCGCTTATACAGGCTCCAAATATTGATTTGTGCAAAAAAAAAAAAAAACATTTGTTGCAAAAGCATTGACTTGACTTGTGGCATTAATTATTAATTAATTTAATTTGAACCATTCTAGACTCAAATGCTCCACACTTATAAATTGGACCCCAATTCATTAATTCTCATGTTCACAAAACAACAGAAACAGAAACACAAACAGAAAGATCCTTATCGAAAAGAAGTGATTTTTTGTATAATGTATCGAGGAGAGGAATTAGAAAAGTCAGCATACAAGCAGGCACCTGCAGGGACGGCGGCAACAGGTTTTCCGGTGAGCTACGACGGAACAACATCAACGTACTCGGGTCAGTCATCGGAGTACCAGACACATCCTCCTCCACCACCTAAGCTACTAGTTGAATGGTCGACCGGTCTTTGCGATTGCTGCTCCAACCCGGGAAAATGTAATATCTAACTATACATATTAATTTTGACATAAACTCTAATTTATTTATTTATTTATATTTCAGGTTGCATAACATTTTGGTGTCCATGTATTACTTTTGGCCAAGTTGCTGAAATCGTTGACAAGGGATCCACATGTAAGACAACACAACACACCCAATTAATTAATTTATCAATATTGTATAGTATTATTAATTGTAGAATATTTAATTTTGCAGCATGTGGTGCTAGTGGTGCTTTGTATACATTGATTTGTTGTGTTATTGGATGTGCTTCTTTGTATTCTTGCTTCTACCGCTCAAAGATGAGACAACAATATGGTTTGAAAGGAAATGATTGTACGGATTGTTTGATTCATTTCTTTTGCGAGACATGTGCTTTGTGTCAAGAATATCGTGAGCTTCACAATCAAGGATTTAACATGCTCATTGGTATTCTATCTATCTATCTATGTGTTAATTAAATAATTAATATTAATTATTATAATTATTTTCATTGAATTGTTTAGGATGGCATGGAAATGTTGAGCAACGGACTCGAGGAATAGCCATGGCTACAACACCTCCAACCTTTGAATCGGGCATGAGCCGTTGAAATTCACTGCATGTCTTCATAATCTTCATTCAAATAATCCATTTTTAAATGTTGCTATATATGTAATTGTTGTATTCTCGACATATGTATGCGACTTGTACTCTACATTTGCAAATGTTATTATACACTCAAATGTGAACCTCATAGCACTTGCTTAATATAATCCATTTCGTTGACATTTGTAATTTCGAGTGAATATTCATAAAAGTAAACATCAAATTGGACATCCCCTATGGATGAGAAAGGTTGCTTTAATGAAGATCGGAAAGAAGAACGAGGAAGTTTAATTGTGAGAAAAACTAACATACTTAGTTTTTTTATAAAAAAAGATAGTAGTAGTTAGTTAGTTAATTTGATGAGTTAAACTCATCAGCTTCACTTACCTATTTAGATTTATTTTTTAGGAACTAAAAATTATAGTTTCTACTAAGAGATCAAAGTAAATTTAGTATTTTATTCTCAAAAATCAAAATAGATCTTCACTTAAAAATAGAAAACACACAAACTTAAATATGACACTAAAAACTCATAAACATTACAAAATATCTACAAATACATATATCTTCATCGAATAATTTAACACTTTTAGAGAAGAGGTTTGTCTCTATTTAGGTGGTGTTATCATTAATATTTTTAACTATTTACTGCAGAGAGAATTTGGTGTTGTAAAATAGTAAATAGTCAAGAGTATATATCATAAGAAAATGAAAAAATAATTTTACAAAAAACTATTTATAGAATCTATTAGTTTTCAATAATTTTTTATTGACTTAGTTATTTTTTTCTGTTTAGTCCTTTTTCTCGAAAAAGTCCAATAAACTTAAAATTTTATTGCTAATCTAATGATGTTGGATTACATTGAATTTTTCAAGACTAATTTTGAGAGTTTTTTTTTCTTCTATGGATCAACTTGCCTAAAAACCAATATATTGAATTTGTTTATATTTTTTAGTTGTAAATAAGTCCTTAAATATTTTCAAAATTTGTGGATTGGTACCTCAACTTATTTTCAATTATGAATTTGGCCCAACTTTTTTCAAATTCTCATTTTGACATATTTTTAATTTTTTCCGGAAAAAAATCAATATCTATTCATTTAAATTAGAAAAATGCATCGATATAATACAAGCTAAATCTAAAATACACATACTTCCGGATCTGTAACGTTTATGATTAAAATCATTTATTGAAATTTATAATTAAACTACACAAACATCGCACAAAGAAAGAAATACCAAAATGCATCACACCAAGATGACAAATAAAATAACGCCGCAATCACACAAAGAAATCACATAAAAATACCCCCAAAAAAGTAATTTTGTGTGAAAATCATTTATTTAGATAAAATGGGTGTAGTACCCCAATTTTGTCCAAGTTGATAAAAAAAAAAAGGAAATATATATTAAAAAAGAAAATAAAAATAATTACAATAAAGAGACTCATTATGTCTCGTCAATTTACAATGTCAAATCAAAATTACAAAAATTAAGCCAAATTAAATTACAATAAAATTTAAATCAAACCAAATTAAGCCAGCCTGCTTTGGCTCTGCTTTGTTGTTGCCCTTATTGTTGCCTTTGTGTTTCTGATGCAATGTCATAATCGAGGCACTAACCTTTGCTTTGTAAATAATTAGAAAAACAGAAAAAAAAAAAAAAAAAAAAAAAAAAAAAAAAAAAAAAAAAAAAAAAAAAACATTTTTTTTTAAGTCAACCTTTGTACACATTACACAGAGCAAAAAGATAAACTTTGGAGTTTAAGAAAAAAACTAAGACAAATTAAAGCTGCAAATAAAAGAACGCAACAAATGAACAGATAAAAACAAACATAAGCTAAAATCATGAAGGCATCAAAGGTGTAGAAAAAACGTAGATGATGAGCAAAGGAAACGAAATATCAAACTAGAAACTGGAAACAAAGACACATACAAGAAAACAACTAAATAAAAAAAAATAACTATAAATACAACTCCATTTTATTTTCAAAGAGGAGAAAAAATTGGATACTAAAAAAAAACACCGTAAAAGAAGAAGGAAAAAAAAATAGTAGTAGCAAAGGAAAAAACCAAACTTAAGTTACTACCGTAACTATCTTCAACTATCAGTTGTACACCGTCGCCACTTTTTTTCTTCGCTGCCATACTCAGATCAGCCTTTATCAAGTTTGTTTTGTTCTCTATCTCTTTAATATAAGGCTTCATTGCTTTCGCGCTTAAGAATATTCCTTCTATTTGTTGTTTGCTTGCTGAAATTTCTGATCTTACTTTTAAAAATGATATTTTTTATTTTCTTTAAATATGAAATTATTGTTAAATGGTGGGAAAATGAAGGATATGTATTTTGAAAAATAAGAAGTACTTAACTTCAAAGATTATGAAATGGTGTTAATACTCTTTATCTTTTTAAAATTAATTTATCATATCAATTCCCCTGTATTGTATGTATATTTTCTATTAGGACTTTGACCACTTATGACATTTTTCAATATATTACGGCTTGGCTTCTAAGGCACCAGATCCTATAAAGCAATTTTAATAGCTCTGACGCACCTATCACATAGTATATATATATATATATATGTGTGTGTGTGGGTGTTTCAGCTTCTCTTTTTTTTTCAATTTGTGCAAAGTAGCTTTAATCTTCTTTTCCAATTTTTGTAGAGTAGGCAAACACGTTACACATAATAGGTTTCATTTTTTTTTCAAGTACATCTTGCATTTTTATTTTGTTAAATTATTAAATCTATAAAATTCTATTTGCTAAAAAATAAAGTCAAAGGAAATGTTTGTTTCAAATTATGTGTTGACATAAATTATTACATTATGATGATACTAAAATTCATTCTTATTTTTATTTTACTTTATTTTGTTAAATTAATAAATTAATTTAAAAATTTATTTAAAAATTTATTTATTAAATTTGATTAAATTAGATGTGACATCTTTTTTAATTTTTGAGTTATTAAGACACAAGTTGTACTACTTGTTAGTTTAAAAACTCAATTTTAAAATTGAAACTAATATAAAATATTTTTTAAATGATTAATTAGATGAGATATTTTTTTAATCATTAAATTTTTAAAACATAAATTGTACAATTTGATAGTCTTGAAAACTTGTATTTTAAAATAATTATTTAAATCAAACAAACTCAATTTTTAGCCAAAATAACTTCTTTTTATTATCAATAACAAAACAAATTTTCTTAAAAAAAACAATCAACACATCCGTATTTTTTTTATCAAGAACCACGTAGCTTTGATTTCTCTATCACACTAGGAGATAAGTAGAAGCAATATCACATTTTGTCGACCACATTAATAAAAATTTCTTTTTTGTCATTTATTTCTTAAATACATTTATTCTAAAATCATATTAAAAAATTAATAATAATTGTTATTCATATTTAATAATAATAAGAAATAAATATATTTAAATTAATATTAATTTTGCACAATTAATTATAAGTAACCGTATTTTAAGACATAAGGTTTTTTTTTCTGCACAACGACGGCTACAGAAAGACCTACTTTTATTTTGATATTATGTTTTCCCCTAAAACATTTCAAATTTATAAGAATTATCAAACTATAAATACATTCTTATATTAATTATATAATTGAAAGACAGTCTAACTGAATTAAAAGAGATAATGAGACAGTAAAAAAGAAACAAGAAAGGACTGCAGAATGGATTTTGGGTTTGATTCATTCAAATTCAGTTCAACTGCCGGATTTCACAAAGCCATAGCTAACTTATTATTATATAATAGACAAAATATCTTATAGTCCATTAAATTATACAAAAATATCATATTAATGTTGTAAATTTCTTTTAACAAGTTATTATTTTATGTTTATAAATATTAGGATGTTAAACTATTTTAGTTATAACTTTATTTTAATCATTTATAGTAAGAGATTTTTAAAATTTTACTATGAATTTTATTATCGATCATATAAATAACACCATAATAAATTTTCATGTGGTTTTATGATTTGCATTAAGAGAATATTGTGTTTAATTCAAAAACTCTTACATATATCTCACTCGAATTCTCTCTTACTTAATTATTTTTCTAAAAAATAATATAGTGTTTATGTTATTAGGATTAATGCAATTAGAACACTTAAAAATTAAACATTTTTTATTAAAAAAATTAGAAGAATTTAAAATTTCAATTTTGGTAGTTTGAAATTAAAATCATACATACAAATATTCATATACCTAAAAAGATGAATATAACCAAAAAAAAATAAAATTAAATAACTAACTTATTAAATAATGACTGATATGCAATTTCTGTGTAACATAAAGGATTTTCTCTATATAATATAAAATTTAGAATCGGTACATAGACGGTAATGCTCAAAACAAGCCACCTTGTCATGTTGGGTAACTATTTGATTTGTTTATTGATTATTATAATTGTTAATGTAAGTTAATTGATAAATAAATAGAAGCAGACTAGACTAGTCTCCACAAAGATGCACACGGAAATGACAAATCAATCTCAATACGGCACATTGACATTGTCACATCTCATACTATCATTGAACAATTCATTCATTTCAACCCTCCTCAATTTTTACCCTTATATATATATACACTAGTAGCACATTGTTTGAACATAACATAATTAACTCCACCCTCATATGACATTATGATGAATCCTCCAACTTCACAATCACATTATGTACAACAACCGTACAATCAGCCCCCCCCAGCCACCGGTTTTCCGGTGAACCATCATGGCTATAACAACCACCACCTTAAAGCCCACCAAGATTGGTCCACCGGTCTCTTTGATTGCTTCTCCGACATCCAAAGCTGTACTAGTCCATCTCTCTAATTACCACTTATTTTTTATAAAAAATATTAGAGTACAAATATATTGTTAAATTAAATTTCATTTTTAATTTTTAATTTTTAATTTTTTAGGTTGCATAACATGTTGGTGTCCATGCATCACCTTTGGGCGAATTGCTGAGATTGTTGACAAGGGAACAACTTGTAAGACAATTGAATTTAGTCTAAAAATATTTGAAATAATAGAATGAATATTTGAGAATATATATATGCTAATATATATGAATGAATTGCAGCATGTGGTGTAAGCGGGGGCCTATACACATTGATATGTTGTTTCACAGGATGTGGTTGTTTATACTCATGCATATACCGTTCTAAGATGAGACACGAATACATGTTGAAGGACACTCCTTGTTGTGATTGCTTAGTTCATTATTGCTGTGAATCATGCGCATTATGTCAAGAATATCGCGAGCTTCAAAACCGTGGATTTAACATGCCCATTGGTATATAATATTTATATATACAATTCTTTTTGGTCATACAAAACCACTTTTAACTATTTTATTATTTTTATATATAACATTGTCAACTTTAATCTTTGAAATTTTCAACTTTAATTATTTGAAATTGTTTAGGGTGGCATGGAAATGTTGCGCAAGGGAGCCGGGGAATAGCCATGACACCGACAGCTCCGGCAGTTGAACACATGATTCGTTGAATTCAACTTCCATATGTACCCATTAATATTATATGTCTCATAACCTTAATTTTTTTTTTCTTTTTTTCATTCGAAATCATTGTGATTATTTGAATAAATGTTTTTAGCTTTGTGCTGGTTATGGAATTAATAATTTTTTGTATGATCTATTCGACTGGACTGAACTACTTCAGTTGATATTTTAAGACTTTGAAAATATTTAGATATTACTATTTATTTAGTTTCATTATAAATATTTTATTTGGGTTGTGTACATTTTTTTAAATAAATGATTAATTGAACTTATTTCAAAGATACAATAAGTTTTATTTGTTAATATACACGTATTAAGAGTAGTTAATAGAGTAATTAGATGAATTAAGATATAATAATAAATAATGATATATTAAATAAAATAAGTAATTAATATCTTATTGATAGTAATATAAAGAGACAAATAATATAAAACAAGTAAATATAAAATGAGATATGTTTAATATTTTGGTTTTAATCCTCTAATTTTTAGGTGAATGAGTCTTACTAATATATAATTTAATTGAGAGACAACTAAAATCTAATCCAAATAATTTTTTTTTAATCATTTAAGCTCAATCATTTAATGAGATATTTAATATAGATCTAGAGAGTGTCAAATATCTAATCTAAGAAAATATTTTCTTTAATATATAACAGAAATTATAAATGATTTAGTTTGATATAAAGTTGTCCATTAATTAACTTAAGTGGCACATATGATATGTTAAAAATTGCTAGAATAAATTATTCCCCAAAACTTCTAATTTAAATTAAGGTTGATCATTATTACAGCACTAAATAAATTCATGATCAATTTTACTGGGTTGAATCACAAATTCATTGATTATTGTATGAATCCTAACACAAAGTAAGTGTTTTGGAGAAGAAGACAGACACATCAACTCAATAAAAAAGGATATTAAATGAAAAATATATTTAAACCGTATAAGTTGTTATAACGAACTGCAAATGCTTTGTGGCAATCTGGGCAGCATGGACCAAATGGTACAAAGTAAATAATGTTAGGATACTTCTACTTTGACTTTGACCAAGACCACAACAACACCAATCATGTTCCCTCTTACCAGCTTTTCTTCATTTTTTGCTAGTAGAATAAAAAAAAGCATAAATGAAAATGATTCATATTGCTGTATAAAGTAAAGACAACGACTACCCTTCGTTAATCCTTTCCTACTCTAAACGTACATTTTTGCATAATTAAGAAAAATAAATAAAAAATGCATGCATAAAAAGAAACAAGTAAACTAAAAAAGCAATAAGAAATGTAAGTACTACTCAGTAGTCGTTATAGTTATTCAGTCTTTTGTTTTGGTCCCTTTCCCTTTCCGTAGGCAATGGACTACAAAAGATGTTTGCCATTGCTTTAAAGCATATCTATTATTAATTAATGTTAATGTTATCACAAACATGAAAAGTGGTTCCTTTAATATGTGATTGAGTTATTAGAACTTAAAGATACAAAACAGAACATTAACATATATGGAAGGTGCAGAGAAGGAACTAGAGAGAAGAAGCAAGTTTCTGAAAAGCTTAATAAAGAACAAGAAAACAATTGAACAACAAGAACAACACTTCCACAACATAAAGGTCAGAGCTTGTGACATGCCTCTAAATTTGCAGAACCGTGCATTTCATTGTGCACGTCATCTCTTGAATTCTATGCCATCAAACAAGCTTGATAGTAAACGTCTTGCTCTCACACTTAAGAAGGTTAGTTACTCCTTCTTTTTCTTTTTCTTTATCAAGATGTGGCAAACCTGTTATTCTTTCTCACTTTAGGATATTTTTCTTTTTGGTTGTCACTGGGAAATTAACTTTGTTGATGATGAATGAGTGATGACATGACAGAAATATATATATGTTGATATTACAGGAATTTGACACTTCCTATGGTCCAGCATGGCACTGCATTGTTGGAACTAGCTTTGGTTCCTATGTAACTCATTCAGTTGGAGGTTTCTTGTATTTTTCCATTGACAAAGTTTATATCCTTCTCTTCAAGACTACTGTTCAACCATTAGACCATTGAATTCAATGAGTGTCATTTGTTATACCAAGTCACTGTTGACAAAGTTTTTAATTGTTTTTTATGAAGCATGGTGAAATCAATATAATAAAGAAAATTAACAAGTTAAAGATGCCTTCAACAAAATCCATCATCCCCTTTCCTCTGTCTTCACTTCTAACTATTGTATTTCTTCTTGTTTTGTTGCTTATCATTGGTGGAGCTCAAACTCTAAATAACGTTGTTCTTCACTTGCAATGCAAAGATTGTTACATACAATCAAAATCAATTTTGACTTGTCCATTTGTTAAAAGTCACAATACTCAATGGTTTACATGGACTAACTAAAGTAAACAATTCTACTAAAGGATTTTCCAATGACTTACGAAAAATTAACAATTCTTATATATGAGTTACATGAAAGATAGATTATCAATAATTATTGTATCGAGACTAAATCTAACACTCTTCACAACTTTCTATATTGAGGATTTAGATTTCTTTTCTCGACAAATCTCACGCATTCAGCAGATCGATGACTATTAAATTGTTCAAATTTCAATTCAATATTTTAAATTTTAAATTTTAAATTTAAAAAATAAAAATAAAAATCTGTTTACTCAATTTTGATCCAACAAGTAAATTTGTGATTGCACCAAATGGAAATGACTATATTGACGTGTCACACAGTGTGTCTCTCGTTAACTCATATCATCACAGCACATATATCTCCAAAAGAATATTGGTGGTAAAAGAACCTGCCACGTGTACGGAGGCAAAAGCTTCAATAAATTAGAGTGTTGATTTTTGAACACCTTTACAAAAATCAACTCTCCATGAAATTATGATGAACATAATCACAGAAGCAAAAGCAGAACAAGATTCTTCTTCTTATCCTCACGATGCCATGTTTCTTGTCTTACCTTACCTTTCACTGTACGAGGTTTTAACTATGTCTCGTGTTTGCACATCCCTAAGGGATGCTGTCAACAATGATGTATTACTGTGGCTTCATGTTATTGTTGAAAGGCCTCTCAATTCAAGACTCACTGATGAGACTCTATTTCAAATCACTTCCAAGGGAAATGGCAGGATTCAAACACTCGCTCTAATCAACTGCATGCACATTACTGACCAGGGATTACAAACGGTTGTGGAACAAAACCCTTTCATTCATGAGGTAAAATAATTATTCATGTTTAAAATACAAAATTGAGTGTTTTTAGGTACTTAGAACATATTGAATCATAGTAGGATTTAGAGGCTCTGTCTAATCTCTGGTTGAATTGGATGTGTAGCTTCATATACCAGCATGCACTAACATAACTCCTGAAGGAGTTCTAAGAGTTGTGAAAACACTGTGCCAAAGAAGTAATTGCTTAACCACCTTGAGTATAAACGGCATCTACAACCTACAACAGGAGCATCTTCTCATGCTTGCCTCAAACCTCAGAGAGAACCTTCCATTAGCGGATCGTCAATCACAGCAGCAGCAGCAGCAACCTACATACTATCATGAACGCGGCAGTGTTTCAGCGTTCAAGCGCCGAGAAAACCGGACGATTATTGATTTGGAGGTATGTCCTAAGTGCTTTGAGGTGAGGATGGTATATGACTGTCCAAAAGGGGACTGCAGGGGGTGCATATTTTGTATTCCAAGATGTGAAAACTGCGGTCGTTGTATTATTGAATCCGAAGAAGTGGAAGAGGGTGCTTGTGGAGATACCTTGTGCCTTGATTGTTGGTTACAGATTCCTAAGTGCAATTTCTGTAACAAACCATATTGTAAGCAGCACATAGATTGGTGGTGCACTTCTTCAGACTCTTCATTGCTCTGCAGAGTTTGTGATGATAATTCTCATGGATATACATACACTGATGTTCTATAATGTAAACTAGTTTTAATAATTTGTATGATGTTTATAGCTAAAAAAATAATTGTTCATCATAGTATTTGCATTCATGAATTTAAGTGTCTATTGGATAAGTCCAAACTACTGACTTATAGCCTATAAACTTATTTGGTGAAAGTATTATTGTTTGAGAAGGTCCTTTTATGTCATATGTTTTTAGTGTTTTTTCACTAGTTTTTTTTGAGCTGCTAATCGAATGCAGCAGTCACACTTTGTGGACCATATCAAGGTTATCATGCTAGAGTCAGTTAGAGACGAAACAACTACAATTCATAGAATTCAAAACATGTATAATTACACAAAAAAGGTCTCAATAAGGTTACATCAACGATGTCAAATAATTACTTTGGTTTGTTTATACAAAAAATCAATGGACAACTCAAGTTACAATTGCCAATATACATTTTAATCAACCTTGCCACCCTATAAATTCTCTACAGAGGAACAAAGATTAGGTATGCTGCAATGCAATTTCCTAAAGGAAGTTTGAGGGTCATCATATCTCCTTAAATTATATAGTCATATTAAGAAAATGAGATGTGCCTAATTTTACATGACAACTGCACTCAACAGTAAAACAATTAGAATCATAGAGTTTGTGAAATATCCACCATTGTAGTTGTGTTGTGACAAGCAGCCTGAACTTGTTGAATTTGATGGCGCAAGCGACGTGCCGTTTATTCTTGTTCTATTTTTACCATGACTATAGTTTACCAGAAATATACACAAACAGAAAAAGAGAAATGATTAGACAGAACAGACATTGCTATGATGTCAAGAAAATGAGAACAAGAAGACTAAAGCTCATACATAATCAAAAAAGAAATGTCAACTAGCACAACAACAAAAGCTTTAGATATCATACCTTCCAGGAAATACGCAAGAACCATGACCTGTAAAAATTATGGTAGTAGCAAATATCAGTTATATAAAAAATGCTAAGCAATTTTTTATAGAAATTTGATAATGCAAGACATTCTTCGAAGTGTAACAAATTTAAGTTGATAGAAAATGTTCACAATTGCTCAGCTATTTGTTAATGAGAATCAAACAGAAAATTAGAGACCAAAATCTTGGAGTTAAAGAAAAATGAAATAAATGAAATAGGTATTATTAAAGTCAAATATTACTGTTGGGAAAAGCAAAATCACAAAGTTGCTCCAGACCACCATATTTTATATATAGATTAAGATTTATGAGTGTGGAAGCCATACTTGGGTCTGTGGTAGTGATAACGGCAACGCCTTTGAAATCACAAGTTCCAGGAGATTTAGCCATCTTCTGGTAATATGCATTAAAAGCGTAGGCAGCATGCGCGACTACATTATCTGGTTCATAACATGGTTGACCCTGCAACAATGGTGAACAATCAACCTTCCCTGGTCCACAAGCCCAATCAAGTGCTGCCTGTAGCATCTTAGTATCAGCATTACTCTTTGTGACACAAAATGTTTGATTTGTTGTATCATTCGCAAAAATAACGCCAGCGCCGGCCAAGTGTAAGGTATACACCGGTTCTCCATCAGCATAAAATAGCCCCCAGTTCTTTTCCGAGACTTCACCTGATCTTAAATCTTCATTATAAAGCTCGTAAATAAATGTACTAACAGCAATTCCAGGGTGTTTAGGAGTTCCTGTATTGTTAAGTACATGTCTGATCAAGTTACTATTGTAAGTGTTAGCATTGTCAATGGTCGCATCAGACTCCGACGAGTCACCTTTAGAGGGCCATCCTGACTCGGTCACAACGATAGGGATATTGGTGAAGTTCAAATCGGACATTGCGAAATAAGCAGCATCAACAACTGCATCGAAAACATTAGTATAATGCAGGAGAGTGTTGGAATCAACAGCTTCCTTGTTTGGAGGAAGGGGGCGGAATAAAGCATAATCGAGTGGAATTACACCGTTGGATTGCTGGTAATCATAGTATGGATATACATTGAACATAAGATATGAACCTGTCGATTGCAAAAAATTAAGCAAAGGAACCATGACAGGATTCCAAGTACGATTGAAAAACGCTTGGGAAGGTGGGAAAGAATCGAGGATGATAGAAGAAGAGTGAGGAGTAGAAACTTTAATTTGTCCGTCTAGATTTGCAGCCACAAGAGCGGAGTGAATGAATTTCATGGCAGAGACTAGAATGGGTGCTGCATTTGAGAGGGTGGTTAGGACCTCGGATCCAACAGCTATAGAGGTGATGTTAGTAGCAGGGACGTGAGCTATAACGTTTCGAGAAACCCAGTTTGCAGCAGTGGCGTTGGACTGACCGATGCCAAGTATTTGGTCATTTGGAACAGAAATAGTAACACGAATTCCCGTGTTGGCGAGTGCTAGAAGCAAAGCTCGGTCAGCATCGAAGAGTCTGACATGTTGGATACTTTGAGCTTTAAGAAGGGCCACAGTTTCTGTTGGAGTTGGCATATCAGATAAATCTGTACCAATGTTGACACCAATGAATGCATCTGTAGAAAGAAAAGAAAAGACGATCGTTTTAACAAGACAGAATCGAAATACTAACGATCATGAGACTGTAAATGAGAGATAAAAGGAAGAATGAAACTTCAGCAACCATCCACAAGAGATTTGAAAGGAGAAATAAATTTTATCATTTTTTTATCCTGCCATTTGCACAACCCATTTTGGACCCTAAAATTATCTATAAATCTATCACAGAACCACATTGAGGACAGTGTTTCCTATTATAATTAATAACAATTATGTCACCACCAGTTAGTCTGTAGGATTACCATGTATCCAGCATATTAAATATGAGGAATTTTGAGAAAAATAGAGTTTATGAAAAGGAGAATGGAGAATAATAATTCAAATATATGATGACAATCTAGGTCTATAATTTTATCATTTGTAACTTATGCACCTGTCTTGTGAAAGCATTAATTAGCCTGCTACAAAAAATAGCAGTAGTGTTCAACTTCACAATATGGTTACAGTTTTACATAAATATATAGTAAGTCACTAATATCATAACCTTAACAGACCCAATTGACAATAATTTTTCAATTTTGTTCACTTTTGGCTTTCTCAAAATTCTCCTTATAATTATTTGGCTTCAAAATAATTCCACTATCTTTTTCTTTTTTTGCACTCTTTTTCCACCAATAAGTAAAACATTTTCTCACAGAAAATCAAACCCTCCATGAAGGAATAGAGATGGAGATGGTTGAAATTGAAATCACAAAACAATAAAGAAAGGAAGAAACTTACCTTCAGCAGCAGAAATAGAGAATGGTAGCATGAAAATCAAAAGAAGAAGCATAATCAGCATCAGAGCCATGAATTGAAAAACCACTGTATCAGCTGCAGTAACATAGAATTAGAAAGAGCACTGCATCCACTCTGAGTGAATTTGAAAGAAACCCAGAAGAAGGAGAGAAAGAAGGGGGTGAAAATTTTCCAGAGAGTGCGAGAGTGTGAGCAAAAAGCAACACAAAGGTTGCTCCTTTTGAGACCCTTTGGAGAGAGAGAGAGAGAATATGTATAGGAAATGTCGCGATCTGACGTGGCAGGTTAATGTTGTTGTCGTGGTCAAACAAACGTCAAAGAGTTAATTAAGATTTTGTAACTGAGTTGGCTGGCACCTACTTCCTTAAACCTGTCATATTTAGTTCTTTCTCTAATTGGCAACTTGCAAAATTTGTCTCATTATCTATCCAACTCAAAAGCTAGTTTCAGATTTTATGTAATAATTTATAGGTATATGTTAAAGATTTCATAAACAGTAATTATATCTTGAAATTTTTTCACAATTAATTTAACTTAGCTTATGAATAAATAAGTTTAAGTGTTCATTATATAAATAACTTAAATTCAAGCTATATATAGCTCCACTTAAAATTAAGAACAAATATTTGTTAAATTAAGATTGACTTCGAAGTAAGGATAAAAGATGTTGAAATATGAGGTTGAACATTATGTAAAAATTATGTCATTTTGACAATTCGCAGTCGTCGTTGTTGCCTTAATAACTCGCATTATTCTTTATCTTTTATAGTGTTGACGTAATAGCACCAAATACTTTCACAACCAATATATCATCTTACCTAAATAAAGGTGCCGCAATGTTGTTTTCAAATGGCAAATTAGAAATAGAAAAAGAAAAGAGTGGTCCAACACTATGTGTAGTCCAACTTCCATGTAACACAAAAGCCCTACAACACAAAAATTATGAATATGTGTACTAATCGGGTCTGGTACTTGAGAATGTCAACACAAGTACATATGCTTACATTTTTAGGTTTCAACTTACAACAACATTTTTCTTTTACATAATTTCCTAACAACATTTTTCTTTTACATAGTTTCCTAAACGTAGGTAGGGACTACTACGATATCCTTGCTTGGCTGAGAGTATTAGTTGCAGTACCTGCAAAAAAGTTACCACCGATGTATTATGCGGCAGCACACTCTTCAGATTTTTTGTTGAAGTTATACGGTGCTGCATTCATCACCCTGCAAGCATAAAGAGTGGCCTCATAAGTAATTTCATCCAAGCTTGATGATACTAGTTGCAAGATTACTGTAATAACTGACCCTTATAGGACAATTAGTTTGAATTTGAATTTTGAATCCATCCAATTTAGAGGCTAGATTTTTTTTATTTGTAAACCAATGTATCCCTCACGCGCAACTACGGAGACTAAAGCACCTCCCAAAATATGTTTTTCCATAATACCGGCCAAAGTTTTGAACCCTCGACCAAATAGTTAAGGAACTCGAACATCTACCACTTGTGGCACACCGTGTTGACAAGTGAGAAAAGAAAATTGATTATGTGTGGACACTAGATATATAAAATTAGTGTGCAAGGTGAAGTTACACAAGACTGAATAGCTTAAATTCAAGGCAGAGGAAAACACTGTTAGTCCCAATAGGGAAGTCCATTCCGCTCAACCCGTTTTAACAGTCAAGGAATGATAACTATGTTTTCCTTCTGTCGAGAAAAAACATCAAAACTAACCTTTCCTTGCGCTTTTCTAAAAATCGAGCCAAGGATGCTTTTCGAGCCTGAGGTACAGCTGCATAAAAGATAGCTTCTGAAATTATTAAATAGAAACATTTGTAATGATTAAATACATTAATAACTCTAGTCTGCAGATGAATTTTTTTCTCTTCAATATGTAAATTGTAGAAAAATATTCCCAAACAAGATATCAATAAACAAAAAATCCAACTTCTAGGGCAATAAATGTTATCGCCATCATACCAGACGCCAACATTGTGGCAGCATTGACTACTTTTGGGAGTTCCAGATTGCTAACAAGAGTGGCGAGAACACCAGTTGTTTTAACTGCGAGAAATTCATCGTTACTAGTTGAGCCGCAGCCTGATTGTGTACCTGCATGCGATGAAATAGATATAGGACTCGGATGACCAGAGGAGGGTGGTGTATTTGCATGTTGACTCACAGGCACACCATCACCAGCTGCCAACTTCGAGCCAGGTGCCGCAACTTTTGTCTGTGCTATGTTAGAAGCCATTGATAAGCCATTTCCAGCCAACAACATGATAGCTTGTGCCTGAAGAAAGAGTAAAATATGAATATTCCGCTTTTTACCTTGCACTTATGGATAGGGGCAAAGGAAATGTGATAAACAAAGAGAGATACCTTCTCGGCAGAGATATCATCGAAGACATTGACAGTACCCGCATAGAAGATGGTAAGTCGGGAAGAAGGCCCAGTCGGTTTCACATTGCTATTTCAAAATAAAACCAATTATTAGATAATTAAAATACAAACAAGTTTGCGCATTGCACGCCTACAAGTCAATCATAAAATTAGAGTTAGTAAATCACCATGATTCAGTTATTCCAGCAACAGCACCAACAGTGGGAAGAGATGATTGAGGCAATGTAACAGGTATTCCCCCGAGTAGTGGCAGCGTCACATTATAACCATTCATATTCTGACCAGTGGTTACGAAATGATTATTCGAAACTGAAAACATCTTCACATCATGTTGTATAGGATATGGAGTAAGTGAAAAATGAAAGCCACCTTGCCCATCATGATTTAAACATTTCTAAATAGTAATAAAAAACAATCAATAGAAGGAAGGGGAAAAAAACATCAGCTGAAATGTATTGAATGTAAGATCTTGTGGATTAAGTGAAGAGTTTTGCAGTACAACGACGTGCTAGGTTCATGTACCACAGGCTGGGTAATAAAACTATAGCCAGAAGCAGGTTTTTATAATTTATTTTAAAGGAAAAATGGTTGTCCTCGTTGTTTGGATTGACTTATTTGAGATTACCTACTCACTTAAGTACTTATGAGTCTGGAGAACTTATAGAAATAACTTATGACATGTTGTTCATAACCTGTTTTCAGCTTATTTACACAAACTTTTCAAGATAGATTATGAAAACAGTTTGATTTTATTTTATATTTTAGTATAGAAATAATTCATACATAAGTACTTATATGATAAGCGTTGATTCTATAACCACTTAGTAAAGCCGTTTATCCAAACAGATTTAAAATTAGAATACCAATCAGATTAGAACACACAGGAAATATCCAAATTGTTAAATGTTCATTAGCAAATAATACTTAACTTAAATTTAAATCCTAAACAGCACTGAAAAGGTAGCATCAAACCTGATGTTCAGCAGCAGAGCGTTTATGACTAGAGTCAAATGCAGTAGGACTTAGAACAGACATAAAACCAGCAGCAGATGTTATAGGATCAGATAAGATCTTAGTCTTATTATCATCTTGAGAAACCTTGAAAGACATCAAATGTGTCGGATTAGAGACTTTGTTGTAGAAGGGCCATTGAGCAGCTGAACCCTTCATGAAGCCTACACATAACCACAAAGTGGCCAACAACACAAGCCAGAACAAGTTAAAGAGTGTGTTTGATGAGACATTTCATTAAGGTAAAGTAATTTTGTAAGTCACTAATTTATTTATTAATTTTAATATTTTAATCTGATTGTAAGTATGAAGGAGAAACCCCAAATCAACAAAATTGGCAACAAGTTCTCCCTCGGATTGCAAACTTAACACACACATACATGCTAATTTAATTAAACACATCTATATCAAAATTTATTTAGTTCCACCAATAAAATTCAACACACCTGAATCCCTAATAAATAAGCGGTAACAAAACCAATGCAATATCATCAAAAGAAAAACTTACATATAAAAAAGCAAAAACAAAAAAAAATTCAGAAACAAAAATAAACCATTAAAATGGTAAAAATATGAACTTGCATGGAACCTAGAAAGATAAAACTGAACACAGCTATAAAAATAGAAAGAAGAAAAACAACAGAAACAAAAATTCAAAACTAACTCGAGTTTTTGCATCCAACATCATTGATTTCCTCTTTGACAAAAGAGAGTGGTTCTTTTGAGTTCAAACCCATGAAATCTCTCTCCATTTGAGAGAAGAAGAGAAAGAAAAAGAAGAATTCAATGGAAAAGGTTCCTTGTTCACAAAAACGTGAACAGAAGAGAGAAACAAAAAACCAAAGGAAAAGGAAGAGAGTGTCTGTTTCACACAAGTTTTGTGAGATCTTGACCGTTAAATTTTATTTATGAAGAAAAGAAAAGAGGAAGCATGGAAGGTGGTTGATTTACAGGTAAACCGGTAAAGTGACGGGATGGTCCGGTTAAAAGAGCACGTGCGTAATCCTTTTTTAATTAATTCACGATAACCTATGAGTTTGTCGGTGTTGTGACTTGTGACAAGACAATGCCATTTTATTCGTGTATCATTTTTATATATTTTAGCACGTGTGTAACACACGTGACAGCTTCACCTCCTAACACCATACTTACTACTCCTACGGCTTTATTTCTCTTCATTCAAATATAAACAGAATTAGTTTTATACTTTTTAATCAAATATAAACAGCAACTATTGTTGTTTATATATTACTTAATATAATTTTTTTAATTTTTTTTTTCAATTTTTAATTTATTAATTATGAAAAAGAATTGCAATGGAATAAATTTTTTTATTAATATTATAAAGTAAATGTGGTCAATTATTTTTTTTAATATGTAATTTAATTTAATTTTTATTTTAATGTAGGTCAGTCTCATAGTTTTTTTTTTTTTATAAATCTGAGACTGATCTATTTAAATTAATAGACTTAAAAAAAATATATAAATTTAACTTTTTTTATTAAACAAGTTAAACTAGGTTATATCAGACCAAACAATAATTAGGTCAGATCATAGACTCTGATAGATGACCTAACATATTACCATCCATATGTACAGTAGTATTAGAGCATGGGATAACATAACGTTATTATTCTTAAAAGATATTGCATTGAGATGTCCGTCATGTATCTCTTTTTTACTCGTAGAGTAGCATATACGAGAAATTATATATTTTTTTTTGTCAATACTCAATAAAGTGAATAGATCTCAAAAATGTTCAAGTGTGAAACGATTAAATGTTCGGGTAGAGTTTCTATCATGTGGAGTTGGATTATGACTTTATAGTCCATTAAATTTTAAAATGTTTGATATTTTCTCCACGTATTTATGTTGTAGATAAATTTTGAGGAAATAGTCAATGAAAAACTTATATAACAATTGAGTAAGTGGTATTAAAATCTATTGTTGAGTGAAAATTCATCTAAAAGAGTCTTATAAAAATTTGATTACATTTGTAATATAAGTTTTGATATGGATAAAAAAATTTAAATAATAAAATTGACATATATTTAAATTTGTAGCATTATATATATATATAATATTTATTTTTTAAAAGTATAAATATCATTATAATCGTTGTTTGCGGATCTTATATTTTAAAAACACAAAATAATTTTATTATTTTCGATGTTACTAAAAATATTCCAACCCATAGTGCAATTTTTATGCAATTTGTACGACCCGAGGATGAGATGTTTTTTTTTAAAATAACAAAGATGAGATGTTAAGTGAAAATTCGCTAAGACAGTGTCGTGTAATCAACTCAATTGTCCCGTAAGCATTAAACGTGTTAGGTTATCAAAATTAAGTCTCTAATGCATAGCTAAGAAAAAAGTCGTACAATTTTGAAAACTATGAGGCTAAAATTGTGAGACAAAAATTCTGTTTAGCCAAAATATAACTAACGCATATTATAAAATGATAAATGCACGTGATCCATTAAATAATTTTTTAAAGTTAATCCTCTGCCTCCAAACAGAAAGAAATTTTGATAATTTAAAGTTTGGACGTAAATTAAATAAAAAAAAAACATAATCAAAATTTAAGATTTAAATTCGATTATTGATTGACTCAATTTAATTGAATTTGTTACACTTCAATTCATTTATTTGATCATTAATTAAAGAGATATGAATAAAAATAATAAATGAATATTTACATAAAAAAATATTATTTTCTTTGTCTCACAATCAATGTCATTTTAACAATAAAAATAATTATTTTAAAATAAATATTATTAACAATTTTTAATATAATTTTTTTATATTATCTTTTAATGATTACAATTTACATATCTTTTAAAATATTATTATATTTTACATTAATAATAGTAAAAAATCTACCAACAGTTAAGATAAATAATTTGATAAAATAAATTATATCTTTTTTCTAATTATTATAAAATAACATTTATTTGTGAAACAAAGAGATATTTTTATTTAATAAATATTAATATAATGTTAAATATTTAACCATTTTCTTGCAATATAAGAGAAGATGACAATGACAATCACATGGAAAAGAAAACCATGTGCGAAGGCTTGGGGTCCACTCCCATCACTCTCCTATCCAAAATTGACTATGTCTTAATAGTAGTACTAGTATATTCGATTAGGAGAATTATTTTTTGGACATTACATGAATACTTTAAGAGAGAAAAAAATTAAAATAACTATATGATTTTTTAGTGATGCGAAAGAAAAATAAATAGAGAAAAAATATGGTGATGAATTTCCAACTATTTCAACTATTAGAATAACTGAAACTCTCATTAAATAAATTGTGGAGCATAGCATGGGCTATCTTAGATTCTTAATGAAATTGAGCTGTATCACATAGTGTTTGTTTTCTTCTTCAAAAAAGCATATAGTGTTTGTTCTAAACATGTATTGACTTATTTTTCTGTTTAAAAATAGTTAGAGTCAAACATTAAAAATTAAGCAAATTGCACTATAAATTAAAAAAATGGTTAAAATAAACCTCATAAATGAACAAACATGTACAGTACTACCTCTATTCTAAAAATATAAATAAAACTAATTAAAAAAATTAATATATTTGAATTAAAATCTTCCGGATATTCAAGTAGAAAGAAAAATATGTATAAAATCATGTTTTATCTGAATATATCTTAGTTTAATTGGAATACATTAACCAACAGGGTTCTATCTGAATTGTGCAAGTTTGTCATGGTCATAGAGTCATAGCCTCGTGCCCAGACATATTTGAGATACACCAAAATGTCACTGTATACGTCACAATTACATTACTATTGTGGTTTTGAAATAAGCACATTTTTTCTTCTCTGTTTTAGGGAATGAGGGGGTTTCACATGGGAAGCAAGCGTCACTTTTTAGGTGTGTACTAATTCTTTTGGATCCAATGATTTAAGGGATTCTCCATGCCAAATCACTTGTGCATGAATCATTATCCTTTTGGCATAAGGATCACCAAAGTATTTCTCTTCGTTTTTTTATTAAAAAATTAAAAGGCACACCATTCCATAACGCAAGATATTTATAATGAAATTTACTTATAATATATAAATGGCAGTATTTTAAACTTAAACTCAACTTAAAGTAGATGTAAGTAAAATGTTCAACTATATGTGTCAACTGCAATTATTGTTATTTTGGGTATTCTTAAATGGTAAGGAAAAGTAACAGGTCAATTAATTTCGAGAATAATAAAAGATAAATAAAAATTGGACTATTGGCATGAGGACCATGCAAATAGTAATAGGAAGATTTGTCTTCAAGACTTTACTTTTGATCTTAAAATCTTTTCAGATAAATCCAGCCATGTGCATCACATGCATTCACTTCATTCTTCATGCTGCTACACTAGAAAAAGGACACTCACTCCAATCGTTTGCTTTTGGACTTCATAACTTTTTCCTCTAAAGTCCTTGTCAGTTAGACTTACAAAAAACTGTTTACTATGTACTGTTCCTTCCTAAATATATTCTTCTTACTTATAAGCATCAATTGAAAAAATATATATCCTTAAATATATATATTTTTTTCAAATTATTATATGCATTTATTATTTAAGAATATTTTATTATACTAATATTCATTTATTTTGGAAGATGAAAAACTAAATTGAATACTTTCATTTTGCAAAAGGTATTTAAGAGTATTTAAGTTCATAAATTATTCAAAGTGATAATAGTAAGGAATATATGTATATGGGTTTTAATTTCAATGATTTGGTGCAATAGTAAAAAGATATACATTAGATGTGCCGTAAATCGGTAGTGTTCATTTATTTCTAAAGTGTTTTCTATCTTGATTGTTACATCTTTCCTCTATCCTAAATTTTATTTAAAATAAATAAATAAAATAAACATGTATATGGATTTTGATTGGTTTGTTAGCCGGTGCAAAAAAAAAAAAGAAAAGAAATAGAAACAGAGCAAAAGCAAAGGTTTTAGAGGAATGTCTGTCTCACTGAAAGTTGGAAGTACATCATACTCCTATTTTAGGTTCTGAGAATACACTAAGATGAATAAAAGGAATAAAGAAAACACTGCTTTTGGTTGGAAATGGGTCAGAACTGAGTCCACAAGGCAAATGCTCTACAAAATTTGACACATTGATTCTAAGATCACACAACCTGTTACTGGCTACTTGTTTGTTTATCATAAAATAAAAAAGGCTTCAAAATATTGTTCACTGTATATATATGAAAATGAATAGAACAATCTTGAGGGTTTTTGAAACAAGATCAGATTGTCCGGATATAGGCCCTTTGAATTAAGATCGGATGATCCATATTTTAATTGCATATTTTGATTTTTATAAAAGTACGAAATACCAACCTTAAAAACCGGACTATTCAACGTACTAACTGCATGAATGTGGTAGATTGTTGGAGCGGCAAATTCAAATTCCAATCCCAACTCATGATTGTAGGTCGGAATTACATGCTTTTTATCATAGTGATTTATTTGTTTAAGATATATCTGAGTATAATATTGTTTGTCACAAAATTATGAATGATAATGAATATAACAATTGCATCTATATCCCCATCAATAAAGGGGGAAAAAGTTAATTGTGAAAAATAAGGAAACAAATCAAAATAGTTCATACACAGAAGCAAATGCTTAACCATTTACAAGTGGTTCACTGATTTCAAGCAATTCATTTTTGAGACCTGTGAAAACAACAGAATCTGTTTCTAGAGGCTTGAACTTGATTAGAGCAGAAGGTACCAGGTCTTCTTCCTCTATTGTTTTGACCTTTTGCCCTGCTTTCGGGAAACATGGGATCACACGCCGTTGGACGACTATTGGATGCATTAGCTCAAATTCCAAACCTTGTTCTTTTAACGCAGAGCTCACAAACTGCATGCAAAATTAAATCAGTGCTGAGTTGCTGATTCGGAATAAACAGTACAACAATAAGACTTAGGATATAAATAACAAACTAATGCTCCAATCCATACAAAATTTTAAACCAGCCATTTGGTTATGATGAAAAGTTTGCAATTTGTATGTCAAGAAGATAAGTGATGTCAAGAAACTGGTATAATATTACTAATTCGTTTTGGAAGATGAAAAATCAGAGTTAGACGCATTTATGTACAAAAGGGTATTTCAATAACATCTATACAGAAAATGAACACATTAAAAACACTACTTACTTTTCTTAATAAATGTGAAAATGACAAAGGATTTATAAAAAGAGACGGAGGTAGTAGAACTTAAAACTAAATGGCAAAGGAGGATCACGAACCTCATAGAGAGCAGTAGTTGGTTCCCATGGAGCAAATACACCTTGAAGTACAACTCCATCTGGAAACTGAATCCTAATAATAGTTCTTGTGTATCTCCTCCTTGCAGCTTTAGCTTGCTTTTCTTTAAGTGACTTGGGGATTAAAAGCTGAGACTCTTCAATCCTTTTTCTCCTTAGTTCAGCGTCTCTTCTCGCCTCGTCAACTGAAAGTTTGTAGAAGGAATCTGGTAGCTCAATTTTAGCTGCAACACTTTCAGTGACAGCAAAGAAGACTTTCACCTGTAAGAGGTTTTTTATCAGAAAAGATAGACATATTCAATATAATTCTAAAGAATTAATTGGCTTCAATGTTGTTAAATAGTAGCAATATAGTGCAGCGGAATTTGAAGAAAAAAAAATGTTCTTGTGCTGCAATATGCTATTTAACACAAAATGTTGTTAAATAGTGGTAATAATGGCACTATATCACAGTTGCATAGCGGAATTTGAACAAACCACTATATCCCACAATTTGCGATTGACAACACTTGTTGGTTTCTCATTATGGAAAGTACTGAAGTGCCAAACTAATAAGAAAGCTGATGACATGCATGCTCTGTAGCATAAAAACACCAGAGCATCAAACCGAAATACTCAGAAAAAGGAGATTTCATCGAAGAAACGATCTTTCACATAGTCATATGGTTATTGTCACAAACTACTTCTGCAGCTGATCTATATATGTTATCCATTAAGAAAGTATACCCTTGTTTGAAAATAGTTTTTTTTGTCTTTTCTACTTTTATGCAAGATTCTTTTTTTACTGTAATAGGATAAGTTTCTCTTGGTGTAAATATACTTGGGTACCATGAAAATAGCTTCTTCAACTTAGTAACTTTGCTTAAACCTTTTCTGCTAGTGAAACTAGCAAGAAGTTCTTAATAGGATTCTGGATGTTTGTTTTCTGCTGTCATTGTCTTCTACTAACCTTACTCCTAAATTTAAAACATCAACAATCAAGCCGTATTCCACTACGTAGGGTCGGCTACGTAGATCAAATGACGCCATAGTGTTTTGTCATCTTTCTATCCAACTCATTAGACCTAAAATCCTAAATTTAAACCAACATAAGCGCTAGTTATCAACTCTTACAAAAGTGTCACGAAGTCTATCAACAATTTTCAGTACATCTCCAACCCAACACGATTACTGCCTAAAAGAAACCACAGTTTACTTTTTCCTTTGGCTTATACACCCAAATTTAAGCCAAATATTCTAACCTTAGTATCAAACTGTGCAAAAGTGTGACCAAGTCCATCACAAATATTCAGTATGTGAATGCAAAAGAACTAGCAATAAACTTTTTTATTTTTACTTCTACCTCTAAAAGACAAAATAAAGGATATAAGAACATTGCATGCTCTGTATCATTTTCATTGCTCTGCTGTTCATGTGGTAGACGTCTTTTATGTCCATTATTTTGTTATCCATTCCATGCTACTGAAATTAAAACCACACAATGGCATTCTAGATTTTCAACAATTTAATTACTACTTCTTTACAAGTAGTCTTTTCCAGCTAGAAAATGAATTGGAAAAACACATTAGTTTCCTATAAGAGCAAAAACACATAGTGCAATACTTGCATGCAACATGAACTTTATTTTCTCCATATCACCCTATCAGAAGTATTACTATTATTATCAATATGACTATTACCTGTCTGTCGATCTTTTTTGGTTCGGCCGTGACTACTTTCTCAACAGAAGCCGTAGACGTCAAGTTGTCTCTCTTAGGAGGATCTTGTACCACAAGTTGTGGTTCCAATAACACTATTGCTTTCTTAATAAAATTTATTTTCTCCTCCTCTCTAGGAGCCTCCATCAATGCCCATGTCTCTCCATTCTCCTCCTTAAGTTCAAACCCTAAAAAACTAAGCAATTCAACTCCACCAATAACATCAGCAATAGCTTCTTTAATCTTAGGATTATTCATCCTAATCTTCCTAAACTTAACATTCTCAGGTTCCCTAACAATATTCCTCAATAATTTAAGAACAACATCGATCGATCCTTCAGATGGTTTCCCTGAAACATAAGTGCCAATAAAAATCTCCAATTCAGTATTAGACTCAACTTCACTCTCTTGCAATTCTGATACACAATTTTCATCACCATCAATAGACTCAGTTGGGTTACTCAAACAATTATCCACGTGTTCAGAAACCTCATCTTCTGATCTAAAGGGTTTTTTACAAATTGGACATTCATATACATTAAGTGAATACCCATTTTGAGATCTCTGCGATGAAGTGACTAGAGAATCAAAAGGGTCAAACCCATCTCCAGGTTTACGAGCTTTGTCGATTCTGCTATTATCTGAAGCGACCGGTGAAGTGGGTTTAGGTTTGGGTTTGGAATTAGGGTTAGGGTTCTGAGAGGGAGATGGATTAGGGCGAGGGGTAGGATTGGAATTAGAAGGTGTATAAGAAGAAGAAGAAGATGATGATGATCCCAAGACTCTACCTTGGCCCTTGAATTTTCCAGATGTTGAGGAAGAGAAAGGGTTGTTGACTTTTTTCATTAAACCTTTAACCTTGTCTTTCACGTCGTCCATTTGCTTCTTCTACAAGCTAAAAACCCTAATTATATGAAGAAGTATAGATCTGAAATGCTAATTGAAGGATTGATAAATGAAATGATTTGATAAGGGGGTTGTTGAAGAAATTGATTGATGAATAAGGGTTGGATTGAAAGAAGATGATAATTACAAATCTGGGATTGTTGTAAGGAAAGGGGAAAAAGAAACACGAAATAGAGGAAGGGAGGAAGAAACTATGCTATGCTATGCTATGAATTGGATTTGGAGGGTGTTGACTTGACTTCATAAAATTCATTCAGCTTTATGTTTTTGAGGAAAACGTGTGCAACTCCAATAAGCTTGTGCCACGTTATCAAACATCTCAAATTGTAAGACTGCGGCTACAAAAGTTTTTCTTAAAAAAATACTTTAGAATGTTTGTAAAACATATTGGACTAAAAATATTACGGTATTTTTACATTTGTATTCCTTCTAAGTTTTACCATAGTATCGATAGGACTTATTTGATGGATAAAATAGAAGTAAATTATGTCTCTAAATTCAATATTTAATGGATCAATATGACGTTGTCATTAGTTTAAATTTATATTATGAATATAACATAGATAAAAAATAATAATTTATTTAATTATCTTGTAAATATAAAATTGAAAAATAATAAAATATAAATATAAAATATAAATAATTAATAAAATATAAAAATGTAAACATAATCAAATATAAATATAAAATTATTAATAAAATTTGATACTAAATTTAAAAATTAAATATTAATAATTAATTTAATAAACATTTATGATTTTATTATAAAGATAGTTTTTTTATATATAATTTAATAAACTAGTATTTAAAATTATAAAATATGAAAATTAATTAAAATTTTAAAATAAATATAATTTATTTACAAGGATATTTTTGCTATTTACATATAATATATATAATATATGTTATATCATTATTTACATTCTAACAAATAAAATATAATTATTTGGTTGCTTATGATTTTTTTAAAAAATTTAAATTGTTTATTTAGTAATGTCAACGCATAATTTTAAATATAAAGTTACTTCATTACTTATTTAATTTTTTACAATTTTTTTTGTTAATTTGTAATATTTAAAATATTACAAGTAAATTTTAAAAAAAACTAATATATAATTAATTACATTGATAATTTTATTATTTAAATATAATATATATTATATCATATTATGTCATGAGGAGGTATGTACATCATATATACGACAAAAAAAAAAATATTATTATCATGTGTATATCAAATACAAAATATGATAATGTTTATTTTATCATTATCCTATTATCTTTATCTAACTTTATATCATATTATATTGTGTACATCAAACGAACCTAAGTATTTTTGAAGTACTTAAATATTTAAATATTTGAAGTTATAATACATGTATATTTTAACTTTTCAATGATTTTTTCTCCATAGATTCTCTCTACCAAAGATAAAATGTGCGTAATTTTTTAAACCATAACTATATATCATCCTAAGAGTTTTTTTTTTTTGTTTGTATTTTCATATTTTGAATCATTGAATTGAATGATTTTTTATTTTCAAAGTCAATAAAAATATCTATATATAAGTACCTAAAGAATTATTTAAACACTTACATCTCATACAATTTCACATCTAATTCTTCATAATACTCATTTAAAAAATATTTAATTATTCAACATCTTTTTATCAAATATATAAAAAGAATAATATAAGTCTTAAAATTGCCGACCAATCATGTAACATAATAATTGAACTTACAAATAATATAAATTAGTAATTTAAAACTGTCCTTGAATGTAGGTACCTATTTTAACAGAAAAAATTCGATTAACTAAGTTGTAGAAATCTAACATCTTTCGCTAGCCCTAACTCCGGTTGGTTCAATAAATTTTCTTAACAAATGTGCCAATTGAATCCATGTATGTCTATTGGATACCTGTAACATGGTAAATTTAAATAGTCTCTTATGAAGAAAAATAATAATAATACTTTTAAATCAATTTTTTATTAAATAAATTTCTTGAAGAACTTAACATCTTTGTCTTCTCCCATTCATCTTCCAACATTTCATTTTAAATCCAAAATTTTCAACAAAAATTCAAAGTAAAATTAAGAATCACCTGCAATATCAACGATTAGATTAAAAAAAAAGCTCAAAATTTAGTATCTACGCACATTACATTCTTCATTTGATGCCTGATTAAATACTCCGAAGAAGAATTGGAGTGGCAAGTTACAAATATCATTATATCTGGCACCATTCATGCTACTTGGTGCATTTGGTACTGTCGAAATCAATCTAAATTTTTTAATTAATTGATAAGTCTGTTATGCAAAAAAAAAAGTGCAATTAATATCTTACTCTTGAGACAATAAGGGAGCTTTTGTGAATCATATCCATAATTACTCAAGTTGATTTGCATGCATTCCCCCTTGTGTCTGAATGAAAGTTAATATTCTTGTGGAATGTGGTGACATATTTAGAGATTGAATTGGTATATACTCCTCAGTTTTTGTTGAGCTTACAGCAGCCATGATGAGTATTGAATTTGATTTCCGTAAAAGTTGGAACTCTCTTTGATTGGAATGTGAATCTGTAATTCCTCCCTTGTGATGCAGGTTTTTAGTAATCAATGCTTTTGTGGTGGAATTTCATTCCCTCTTTTTAATAACCTTAACGTGTGTGCATTGGATTCTAAGCAAACTGAATGATTCAAGTGCAGACAACATTGATAATCTGAAAAATGAGCAGAATAGCTAATTCTGGAGAAGTTTCACGTGTGATTCTGACTACCTGCCAAAGGAGACTAAAACCACCAACATTGTCTCCACTACATACTGTTTTATCAATGGAATAAAAATGTGTTCTTAAGTTGTTGCGACGGAGATGCAAGGTTTTTGACAAATTTTAGATCTATTTCTGAAGATAAGATCAGAACATTAGGTTTAAATTGACCGAGTGGCCAATGATTGATTGATTTGTTTCGGATCGAAAAGGAGTTCTTAGTTGTATTAAACACTAAAATAATACGAATTTGTTGCTACCGAAAAGGAGTACTTATATTTGCTTTCTATGTCTTCCATTAGTTTGAGTATTTAACTACTGCGAGATATTCACTTCGTAGAAAAATGTATTAAAATTGTAAAACATGCATAGGCCTTTGTAATGCAAACTATCTTAATCGAATAAATTTGATTTTAAGTTTATACGAAGACCGAAGTTAGATTACCTTCGCTATAGTTTTTTTTTCCTTAGCAATTTAAATCAATATATAGGAATGTAGCCCCAGCTAATATGGTGAAATAGTGAAATGAGTGTGCTATTTTGGGATTTATCGTTTGATTTACATTCACAAACTATGCATATCCATGAAAGAATGACGATAAATTAAGAAAAAGCAATAGCAAGATATTCAAAGGAGAAAGGACGCGAGCAGCACAAAACAAGATTCTTCAAGTTGCCTCACCCCTCACGCATTGAATATGTGTAAGATAAGTTGCTACATAAAGAAAAAAGGCAGGCATATAACTAGGTAACCATACAGTGACAGGGCATTCAATGTAATGCTAACAATTCAGATTCAGATTCAGATTCAGATTGAAGGGGTGGCTCAATCGCATCGTTACATTCAACTATTTCCATCTTTTCAAATCATTATCTGTGTCGTTTGTAACAATTATTCACAAGTTAAGCAACCATTTCAATTAACATCGAACAATGGTGTGTGTGTATTCATTCAAACCTAATAAAGGTTCGATCCCAAACCACAAATATCGCAACAATGAGAAAATCCCTAAAATGAACCCTAACTCTCAATCAAAGTAAGTCGCCAAAATTCAAAACAGCACAGAAATTACATATATAACTACGATTAATCAATAATCGTCTTATAATCATTCAAACATAGATCTAAACAAAAGAAAAACGAAACGAAATTGTTGCATATACTAACATAATAACAAAAAAAAACTGCAGGGAACACAAATCCGATAGACTTATCTGAGAAATTGAATTCACTCGGTCCTCTTGAGACGTTCGAGACGCTGGTTAAGGTGATCGATCTTAACAACGAGATTGGTGACGGAGTAAAGAAGCCAGTAGAAAAGAAGCGCGGCGGCGATGAGAAGCGCGTTACGCTGACTCTTCATAATCGATTTCTGGTGACGAAGGTGTTCCGTGGGAGTGCAGGAATCTCCTTCGCAACTAGGCCTGGTTTCGTATTTCCAATAAATGTCCATGAGAAGGAAGAGGCAAAACGGAACAACCGAGAGAAACGGTTTGAGAAGGTTCTTGGTAACGGCAATTAGACCCTTACGGAGAGCGTCGAGGCCAGGGATGGTGAGGAGGATGACCATTATTGCTTCTGCAGCCGCGGCGTAGCCTAGCACTACCCATTCCAACGCCATTTGGTTAGATCTCGTTGCTTGTTTTCTTCGCTCACAATTCAAAGGAAGGAGTTATTGCTTTTTTCTCTCTCTTCTTTTCCTTTATAGTCTCACGTTTTTGCATTTTTAGATGTAAGCAAATGCGTGCTTAAGCGACACGTGCTGTACACGTGACACCCCCTCGTTTCAACTTTCAACTTTCAATACTGTACACTTCAATTAGTCCATAAACAAACTACTTCACCGTATCCAATTTTATTGGGCCCAAATTAAGCCCATTTTTGTCAAAAACTTCACACAATCCCCTCTGCTGGACTTCTCTACCCACCAAGTATATCAAGAGGAATTTATATTGCACTTCCATATACCTCTCACCACTCAAAATATATAAAAATACATTTTTGCTCTTTTGATAATTTGAAATATTTTAAAAATATGAATAAATTATTTATTTTGATTTTTAAAAATTTGATACAATTTGAAAATTTTAAAATATAAATTATTAATTGTGTTAAAAAAAGTTGAAATATTTGTTTAATGTAAATTTTCTAAAATACGATTAAAGTTTAATATTTTGGTAACACAATTTTTCAAAACACAAATTTTGAAATTTTCAAGTGGTTTTTTCATAATTTTTTAAAAAGTTGAAAATTTAGTTGAACATAAAATATTCGAAATGCAATTTTCTTAAACTTAGTTGAACACAACTTTCAATATAATATTTCTAAATTAAAAAAAATAAATCAAAAATTTGATTGAACGTGAAAGTTCAAAATGTAATTTTTTTAAAAATTTAAAAATAATTTAAAATTTTAGTCAAGCACGGAATTTTTTAAATGCAATTTTTTTAAAATTTTTGTTGAACACAACTTTTAAAATACAATTTTTCAATAATTTTATTAAAATTTCAAATATTTAATATTGTCAAAATGTTTAAAAAGTTTAGTTTTATCATGTGGTAAGTGATAAAAGGATAAAATAATATTTTTTAAGTACTTTTAAATATGAGAGGTGTAAGTGAGGTAGAAGATAAATTTGTCATATACAAAAATCAAATCTTTATTTTACGATAAATAGTTTTTTAATACTAAATCAATTTTGACAATACTTTTTGACATAAAAATTATTATAAAAAAATTATATTTCGAGTTATTTGAAACTAAAATGAAATATTTTTTTTTAAGTTTAACTACAATTGAATTGTGGTATAGCCATTATTTGATCGTAGTTAAATTTTAAAAATTAATTTAAAAAAATCATATGAAATAATTAAAATTTAAAAGTTTAATTTTTTTTTGAACGATATATTAATAAGGATAAATGGTACATTTTGTAAGTTAAATTTTTTACATAAAGATTTACATTCTTGAAAACTAACATATTAATTATAAGGATCTACCTTATTCGATAAACACATTAATGAATTTACGTTCTTTGATGATGGAATGCATAAAAATAGTAGAAGCAACAATCCTTCAAATTTTAATTTCTCTCTTTTTCGTTTGTTCTTTTCTCAGGATCTGTTTTTTATGACAAATTAGTAGATAAACTTTATGGAAGAGACATAATCAGTTAACATTCAGTCAATAATTTTCATCAAATTATTAATACTTATAGAGTTTATTTATACCATTTCATAAATATTTGTACAATTTCATATGAGTCGTCACCATGAATTTAATCATCATTAAATTATTCTTACTCGTTTTTCTTTTTTAGTTAGTGTTATAACTTTTGACTTTATATATATACACCTTATTGATTCTCTATTTCAAAACAAGAGCCAAACAATAAGACTAGGTCTTTTTTTTAGATATGTTGCCCTTGGTATGCATTGCAATGAAAATAGTTTGTATTGATTCAATAGAGAATTTACGATAGTTTTATGTCAGGATATATTTTTTTGTATAAGTTATACTACGATTTTTTTTTTTAAATCTATTTAGTTAAAATAAAAGGCTACATGTCATTGAAAAAACCTTTTAGTCTACCAAATCAGTCTACTTAATTAAAATAAATAAATATTTATTATTATTAACCAAAGAATCAACTATTTTCTTTAAACTAATGACTCACTTTTACTTGAGTGAAGGAACTTTGTCACTTGGTTGTGGAATCCATAACTCCTCCAACGATTGTTAAGTATGAAGCTGTGTTTTAGTGAGTTACTAGAAGTTGTGTTTTAAAGTCTCAGATCATGTTGGGCTCAAGGTCAGTTTTTTTCTCACAAAGAAGACCAATGTGAACTTTCTTTTTGGTGCTCACCAAAGTCAATATTTAGTACAATTTATAAATATAAGCTTCATTTGAAATATATAATACACAAAATAGATTTCCTAAAAAGATGGTATAAAATAAAATATAGTACATACTTTTTTTAACATGGGTAGAATTATCAAATGGTATTAATATTAAGAGATCGGAGATAATGACAAGTATATTGAAATCCATCCCTAAAATGATTTAAATAAATAATATTTGTATGTTGATAGAGTGTTTACATAGACCTATCGAGGTTTGCAAGAATGCATTCTGCCATCATCCGTTGACATCACAAAAACTTAGTTGTAATGGATCATGTGAGGAAGGTTCCTCCTAAGTCCAGATCAATCAATACTTCTAAGACTTTGACAATGACTTTTAACCGATCATCATGATCATCACCATCAACCTCTCTTTTATTTTCTTTTTAATTTTACTTTATTTACTACTTTATTTTCTTGCATTTTCTCATTTATTATATAGATAAAATATATTTCTTTGTCTAAAATTTAAAATACATTTTATTACATATATAATAAACTGAATGAGTGATTGCTCTATGTAACCTTAACTATTCACCATTTTGAAGAGTGATTTATCTTGAATATAAGAGTATAAGGTTAGCTTGAAGTTAAAATAGAAAAGTTAAGTTTATTGTTGTAAGGTCAATTCTTACGGTCAACAAAATATCAATAATCATAACTTTATTAATTATTATCATTAATCATTGAAAAAAAGTAATTTTTCTCTAAATATTTTCTGTTTCTTACCCTATGATTTGAACACAAGGATAAGATGGAAAAAATATCTCCGAAATCTTTCAAAATTTGTGTATATATTTTGATATGTCAAGAAACTTCCTCCTATATTATTCTTTATAGATATCCGTGTCATATCAAAAGATTGCATAAAGTTAAAACTACATGCAATGAATACTTTTTGGTTATTTGATACAAAATCAAATATTTTTAAATTAAAAAAAATCTTAAATTTTAAAAAATAAAAATAAATTTTAATGGACTAAAAAAAACTAAAAGTGAAAGTAATTTGAAGTGTATAAAATCCAAAACCATACCTGCCACATCTTAATTAAAGATGATAGTACCTCATGTCAAAAATAGAATCTTACCTTTTCTAATGGTGCCATATTGCAAAACTAAGAACCAAGTGTGAGCCATTGTTGCTTTACACGCCTATTGATTTTTAACAACTTTTCCAAAGGTATATAACATGCCAAAACTAGTTGTTCACTCATTCACCAATTAGTTATTAATTATTAATTATAATTATTAAACAAAAGCGGCTATTGGTAGTTTCTTTCTCAAATTCACCTTTCTCTTCTATTCCTAATTTTATACTATTAATTTATTTTTTTTCAAGTAAAATTTAGAAGTACAAAGTTTATGTTTTTTTGTTTGTTTTTAGTTCTTGAATCCATTTTTTTTTTCCTCCTTGTAAATGCTAATCTTACAGATAATCAATCATTTCAAAATAGGTAAAGAAAAAAAAAAAACTTTTTGTTTAATTTAATTAATACATATATCAAGTCGTGTGTAGTGGTTGAAAGCTTTTCCATATGACTTTTCGCTAACTTTGGTTTTTCCCCCTCAAAATCAGTTAAATGCCCAAAGCAAAGGGCAATATCTAACATGTAGAATCAATAGGTTAGTTAGGTTTAATTTTGACAATTCTATTTGATACATTTATTTACAACTATAACCACAGCTCTTCACACATTTAATTTAAGTACCAATTGTTTACTTGTACATAATTACATATATTAATTTTTGAAGAGAGATTATATAGATAATTTTGTTTAATGTAATGATAACTACTTCCTTATGAATTTCTTAATGCAATGACATAAAATGAATTATGAACAGGCTGGAAACTGTTTAAGAAAGAAGAGACAAAGAGCTTAAGGTTTCATAATGAGGTTAGCAAAAGGGATATAAAGTAGAGATGTTATAAGTGGTGCCAAAGATTGGATAGAGTTGGAGAAAAACAGAGCCCCCCAATACTAAAAGCGACCCAAAAAGCAATTCATGATGGATGAGATTTCATAAAGATGCAAACACAGAAGATTCTCAAGGGATTTCGTGAACATTCTTTATTAACAAAAACACCATGCTCCTATATTTATTGCTACTTTGTACCAACATCTAATTCATCTTTTTCTTTTTTTAATTAATAACATTTTGGTCCTTTTCTTCTTATATAATAATAGAGTAATGATTATATTTCTTAATAATTACATGTTATACGAGTTGATTCAACTCTTTTCTCCTCTTGGTTGCAATCTGACTCTTAGACGTAGCATATATATTAATTAACAATTAATCTGGCAAAATCATAATGGCCCAAACAGGGTAATAGACCAATAAATAACTGGGTCATAAGTCGCAAATGATAACATAACTGGGACATAGATTTGACAGAAATGTGATCAAAATTGTCTTAATCTAACTTTTTTGAATGAAAAAGTAAAGTTAATCATAATGTTCTAATATAATACTAAGGAAAAACTCTAACTAATACTCATTATTGTTAAAGGCTATAATATAACATGTTGCACTTTTCACTTAAATGTTCACTATTTATACAAATTGGTGGACACTAAGTGGTCATAAAAAGAGAGTGGAATTGAGTCTTTTCACCTTATTGTAACTCATCATGTAACTTTTTTTCAAAAGAACATCTTTTCCACAAGATATTTCTATCTATATACCTTCACTTGGCAATCTTTATAAAAGGGAATCGTAGTGGAAACTTACAAAGGATTTAATACAAAAATAAAAGGGAGAAATACAAATAATTTACCAGAAAGAAAAAAAGCAGGGACAATAGTTCAATTATATTATTTACCACCTGCATAAAATAGTTCAAAAAGAAAACATTGTAGTAACAATTAGTAATTAAATTAATGTTTAAAAATGAGAAAGATTGCAATTGCATAAAAATATATGTGCAATAAAACCATACATACCTCTCTGCTTTTCGCACACCTTGTTCAAGAAGGATAGGAAAATGATGATTAGAGCAACACCAGCAATGAGTCCAATTAGTATGGCTAGTGTCTTCTCAATTTCATCATCATTGTGATTGTCATCATCTAAGTTGTTCCAATTAAATACCAAAATTAAACAACATTTCAAGTTAATAGTAATTAGTAAGTGTTTAAAATAAATATTGTTGTAGTGCTAGATGCAATGCAATTTTCACATGGGCATGATTGCAATGTTTTGGGAATTCATATTTTTTTTTATTTTTGTAATAATTTTTAAATTTAAAATAATCTATGTCAAAATTATTGAGCCTATTATTATGCTATTGCTATCTCAATCCACACATCTATTTTATTGTGCACAAGTGCTTTTCAGACATTAGGACAAATGATTTTTCAAATAGGTACCATTTCATGGATCATGTTTGTTATTTTGACACATAGGTTTCTTCATTAAAACTCAAAGCGGTGCATTCATTTGCAAATAGATGTTACTGGAAAGTTTATAATGCAAATACTCTGACCAAACAAAACCATAATAAATAGACCAAGTAAAATTTTACTATTCACCTTTTAAAAAAAAAATTTGCTTATCTTTTATTCTCCTCGTTTGCTGAGCAAAGAGAATAACTTTTAATAAAGAATACAAAAGCTACGGTGGAAGCGTAATTTAAAATTCAGATACTGGTACAAGCCTTCAAGGATAAGAAAAACAAATTAATGAATTTTGGATAAATTATTCAGCTTGTTGAAATCAAAGTTAAAAAAACACGATATGATTAATGAAAAATAAATTAGTCCTTATATTTTAAAAATTGATAATTTTTTTTATTCTTTTAACTTTTTAATTAAAAAAATAAATAATGTGACATGTTTTAAATAATATAACATATTCTACGGTGATATAAAATAATTAACACACATGAAATAAGAATAAAATACCGTAAAAATTTAACTTTCAACTTCAATTTTTTTTTTCATATTTGTAATTTATCAATGACATGTGAATAATTATGCATATAGATGATTCAATATTATAAAATTGTATGTCACAACATCATTTTTTAAAAGATTAAGCTATCAATTTTTAAAATAAAAGATTAATCTCGTAAATTGATAAAAATAGATTGACTAAAATTTTAATTAAGTTAAAATTGAAGATATTTTATTTCAAATATAAATAAAAATAAAAATAAATGATGTGATGTATTTGATATAAATTTTAAACTAAATTTATTATTTAACAAAAAAGAAAATTTTTGAGATGGAGTATTAAAACTTAATTGGGACAATTGTTCATTTTAATGCTTCTCATAGACCATATAGTAATAGATACCATACAATCATAGGCATTATTTACAGACAAAAGTTACCAACAGTGGAAATTTCCTATTATGTACACAGAAAATACTTACAAAACAAGCCACTGTATCCAAATGTTGACGAAGACAACCAACAATCAAAACATGGAAAATATTTCCCAAGAACAAAAAAGGAGAAAAAATGGAAATAAGTACAACTTATTAATTTGAGTTTACTCTTAGCTAAGGTGCTGGACCAATTCTAATTTTCCACACCCACCTCCATACCCTTTCCACATGGGGTAGCAACATTTTGTAAGCAAAATTCAAAACAAAGCAAAGACATAACAACCTAGCTGATGAAAACATTTTTTATTTTATTTTTTTAATCGTATGTTCACTTTAACTTGTTAAAAGAAAATATTGAGAGTAAACATTTCTAGAAAATAATAAAAATAGTTTTTTTTTTTAAATTTTGATTGTTTTCGTAAATACTAATGCTACTACATACAACAAAAAATTTATTCAGATTTCATGATGCACGTTTTGAGTTTATGGAAGAAGAAAAACTGCTTTTGTTCTGGATTTTGGCGAAAAATTGTTTTGAGAATCTCGTTATTATTAGATGGTTAACCACAATTACTCGTGATATATTCATGATAATTTATCTTGTGATATTCAATATTTGGTAGTGAAAGGAGGAGCAACATACCGTTACCGCCACGCGAGTGAACTCCACCTTCAGTGTATCGCGCGTAGCACTTAGCCAAATAAACCTGCCCCCAAGTGGAAGAGCCACACTCAATTTTCAACCGTTGGATAGCATCAGAAACGCAATCCTGACACTCGCTTGAACTCAAATCCCCCGTACACTGCGCCACAGCCTGAAAATCCCCAGAATAAGTGGACCTAAAACTTTTGTAAGAAGTTCCATCGGACGTCTGTAAATAAGCCAGCACAGCATCTCTTCTAGTAAACGCATCAGAAGTCAACCCAATCGACGGTCCACATTTCTTGATCACTTCCGTCTTGTCCTCTACCCCAATAAACGTAACATTATCGTACTTTACGAAACATCCTTCGAGCTGCAACGCGCCACCGTAGGTAGAAAAACAGAGTGTACCGAGTTGACTCACCGCACGCGCCACACAAGTTGAACACTGATCATTGTTCAAATCACCACGGCACTGAAAAAGACCGTATACGGTTTCCGACGCGGCGGTTCCGGGAACGGTGAAATTGTTGTAGTTAGTGAAGGTGGCCGTGTTAACTAGTGAGGTGAGGATGGAGTTAACGCTGGTTTCATAAGATGAACCTGGTGAGAATTTGAGACGAGAACAACCGCCGAAGACGAAAGAATTGGTGTCGGAGATTGATGGGGTTGCCATTGTTAAGAGTAGTGTGACTAGGAAAAGAAGAAAGAGAACCATGTTTGTTTTTGTGTTTGACATGAACAGAGTGATCACAATAAAGAGAATAAGGAGAAAGTTTTGTTTTTTTGTTTGTGTGAGAATGTGAGTGTTGCTTTAATGAGAATTTACGTAAGGAAGTGAGGGAAGTTGATCAAAGTAGAAGAAGAGTTGTATAATGCGACAAAAAAGCACTGTCGAGTGCTAATTAGTGCAAACTTTTATAAATTAGTTTCATGTACTCTAAATTGTTATTTGTAAAAAATTGTTGATTATTTATGTAATGTGTTATTTTGTTGGTTTTTTTGCTTTTAGCTTTGTGGATATTGAGTTGAGTTAATGGGAAATGTCTATATATTTGGGGAGTACTACTACACTACTAGACTTAGTATTTAATATTTATGAATATTAATTAAGATTTGAATTGAAGTCAAAAAATAGTTAAGGGGTTGGTGTAATTATTGACTCCAAAGCCAAAAGATACTATGGGTTTTACCTACTTTATACTACAATCAACTCTTATTAGTATTACATGAAAATACTTGTTGACCGTGCTCGTAGTAGATTTTATAATCCACCGAAGATTATGGATATATGTATGTGTAAATCTGATTTAAACAATTTTGTTACAAGTCTATTATAAAGTTACTAATCATACCTGAATATGTTTTAGGTTGCAACATGTATTTAGAGATCTATAAATAGCAAAGAGTATCTCTATGTGGGTGTGTTGTGCGAAATTCATGTAAATTATCTAATTGTATAACGAAATTTAGAGAAATTGAGAGATCAAATTGAAGTGTAAAAATAAATGATTGTTGGATTGTTCCTAATCAGAGGAAGGCAAGAAGATCAAGAGAACTCTATTTTATTGAACCACATAATTTCTTGGGGTTCATCATCTTCTATCTTTGTTTTACTTGTGACATTACTATTATTATTTTTTTATCTTATGTGACATTACTATTTTACTTGTGGATTATGAATTTTCAAGTAAGTTAACAAATCCATTTTTTTAAAAAAAAATCAATGACCCAAAGCATATATTATAATTAGTCCTTATAAAACAATTATACATGCAATTTTTCTTTCTACAGTTAAAATAACATTTTAATGAATTTTTGCAAATATACTTACAACAATATAAAAAGTTCATTCATAAAAGTTGAGTTTAATATAAAAGTTGAGTTCAATATTCTATTTCCAAGTCCATATTGTTGCTACTTTTATGTTAAGTTTTTATATTTAAAAATTCATATTCATCTCATCTTAAATTAAAAAAAAAAATTATAAAATAACTTTTTATAATATTCTAAACATAGTTGTAAAAATCAATTACAATTTTTAAAGTTAAAAAACATTTACACATGTTTTGTTTTAATAGGAACTAAAACCATTTATTGTATAAAGAACTAAAAACTATATTTTTATTTTATATTGATTAAAATTAAAATGTTAAATTTTTATAGGAACGAAAAATATATTTAACAACTAATTTTACCTTTTCTTTTTGTCATCATCAATCTGAAATAAAAATTCGCTTATAAAATTTCAAAAATTCATTAATAAAATTTCAACCTACATTCAACATTGTGTAAAAATCTATATAAAAAAAGTTTAAATATGTCTTTAGTCTTTTCAATTATAATTTTTATTTATTTATTTTAGTATTTAATTTTTATTTATTTGGTTTACATCCCTACAAATATAAATTCATTTTTTTAAATGGTTCACTTGTCCAACTTCGGTTAAAAAAACACTAACACTATTGACCTGACAATATTTAAAATAAATCTTTTTATTAAAATATAAAATAGAAATTAGAAATCATATTATTTTTTGTAAGAGAGACATAAATTGAAAATCCTAATTTTCATTTTCTGCACCTTACATTCACCTCTTTATCTCCCTCTTCTTATCGTCAAACGACATCATCACCATTGTGTTTGTGTCTGTTGGGAAAAACCAGAGATAATTAGAGATAAGGGTTCCACTTGGGGAGTGAACCCACCCAATTGTGTCTCCCTCTTCTTTCTCAAACAACTTTATTGTCTCCTTGTGTGATAACGTCAATTCTAGCCACCAATGTGTTTCGTCTTCTATTTCGCGAGCTACGTGTTATCTCCTGCCTCCAAATCCAAATTTAGTCATGATGTTTACCAGTAAAACGTCTTTGTGATCATCATTTATCTCCTCTGCATAATAAATTGTGGTCTTAGCGATAAAAATGAGTCATAGACTGTTGTCGTCAATAAATGATGAGTTTGTAACTGTCGGTGTTGAGAGACAACAATGTCACCGTTAGAGTATTACGAAGAAGAAGACTATGACCGAAGAAGACGAGTTCGCAATGTTAAGTTTGTTTTAGAAAAGAGAGAGCCTGAACAATTTAGAATTATTTTTAGGTTAAAAATATTATGTTTTAAATTATTTATGGATAATTGTTTACTTCATATTGAGGTTAAACAATCTTAATTATTTAATTATATTCCAATTAATAATGATAATTATTTAATTAATTTTCATCTTACGGCATAGAATTTGTCTCTTCACCGTTTTTTTTAATTAATATTGCAGTGAGAGATCATTTTAAAATTAATATGTATTTATAGAGATGTAAATAAATAAAAATTTATAATCATCAAAATTATAATCGTAAGGAAATATATATATATATATATATATATATATATATATATATATATATATTT
>NC_021165.2:2528228-2539790 GCF_000331145.2 Cicer arietinum | reverse complement strand
ATATATTTTATAAATTTTTTTACACAATGTTTTATGTAAGTATAAATTTCAATTAAATCTGCAATTTCATCGGTTCATTATTAGTTTGGTAGTTTTGAATTTTTAAGAATAACTGGATGAAGAAATTCAAGAAAAATATGTTCATGCATTCGTATCCAAGATCTTCATATATTATCGAAAAAATCCAAGATTTCCATATCACACCCCAACAGAGGAAAGTGATGATAGTACCACCCTAACAGAGGAAAGTGATGAACCAACAAGTTTCAATTTAGAATTTAAACTTTTCCCTAAAAAAATTTCAGAATTTAATATTTCTTTTTCTTGAAAAATAAATCGACTCGTCAGTTTTTTTTTTAAAAAATACGTTTTCCTATAGAACCAAAATTTGAATTTATTTGTTTAAGTATATTTCAAAAACCAATATTTATGGTCTTAAACTTCTTTTATACTAATCTTTCTTGTTCTTACTTAAAATCCTTTAGCGTCAACATCAAATTTCGTATCTGACACATTCAGACATGTGCATTCAACCTCAATTTAAGGACATTTTTTATGGAATTTTTTTGGTCTACGCACAACAAAACTCTTCTACTGCCTTCAATGTAAAGTAAAAGATGCTTGATCATCTTGTTGACCCAAAAAAAGGGTGGAGTTGGAGATGTGTTCTACTCAACATTTGACAATTTCATTTCTGCTTTACTTCCCTAAACCGAAATATATTATATATTACGTGTACATGAGTGGAGGATTATTTATATTGAGTAAAGAATAATTATATAAATGAATTAGACGTTATATATTAATTCAAATTTTTTGAGACATTAGATTTGTAGATCAACTTATTTATAGTTGTTTAACTTTCATTTTTCTGAATAATGTGAGATTTTTAATTCACATCTTTATACAATAATATATAATTTAGAATATTTTTTTTCTACAAATTCTCTAGACTAAGAGAAGGAAATCTTATTAATAACACATCAAACATTAAATATAAATATCTTTTATATAAAATTTCAATTACGACTCACTATAATATTATAGATCAATTTTCTTATACTAAATTCAACCTTGTTGGTTCTATAAATTTAATTTCACAAGGTTAATTAATTAGTTTAACATAAAATTGGAAGTGAAATAAATTGTGTTTTTGATATTTATTATAGAAATTAATATAAAATTTAAAAGAATATATTTCAACTAATTATAAGTGTGACTTTCATAGTAATTATTTTTGAAGTCAAATATTATCAATGATTCAATAGATTAACAATATAAAAAATATTTACATCAACAAATATATATGAAAGAACTTGGTATAAAGGTTGCCTCTATTAAAAATCTAGTTCACTCAATTCTTCTTAGTCCATTAGATGAATGGTTTAGAGTCATTTTATGGATGGTTTATGTTCATGTATTGATGTGACATTTTCAAAGTCATATATGTATTTGTTGTCATCATTATTAACATTCCCTTCATTCATCAAAAGACAATCAAATTTATGGTTAATTTGACCAAATCAAACACTTCATATAATCAATTTGTGTGTCAAGTTGACAAAACAGTTATGTAACATGATAAACATAAAGAGTGTGAAATCTTGGTTGAGTTTATGTAATCTCAATCTAAAACTATATATACTGACTTGTATGTATTTTATGGTTTAATTATAAGTTGTAGATCTTGGTTGAGTTTAGTCTATTTGTTTTCTTATATTTATAATAGTGTCTTGTTTTATTATTAATAAATGTTGATTTTCTGTAAACAAAGAAAAAAGCATTCTGTGAACATGATTTTAAATTAACTTAACTTTACAAAATTGAGTTAGAAATTACGTGAAATTCAGTTGTTTTTATTCTAAAAAGAAATTTAATAATAAAAAAATGTTACACTAATGTTTTTCCTTTAATAAGTGCGTGTTTTATACATTTCCTTCACATTTTTTTTGTTTTGTTTTTGTATGTATTCAACAAAATACATTTTCTTATTTTGATTACTGTGTTAAAAATTTATACAAAATACCAAGAAATTATTACTATAATTAGTTGTTACATATTGCATATATATATATATATATATATGTGTGTGTGTGTGTGTGTGTGTGAGTTAAAAGGATGATGAAGTAAAGAATTTATAATTAAAAGTGTAAATATACTACACACTAGGAATTGATTCAAAACTTTAATTTTCACAACGCTCTAGTTTTACCTGCATATAGGGGATGGTTGCTACTATGTGCTCATTGACATTACAACCTTCTCCATTAATGCTATGTTAATTTTGACTTGATTAAAAGCATTGGATAACATTAGAGCATCATGTTCTTTCTTTAACATTTTTTATTTATTTATTGAGAAATTCAGGGATACGATAGTAATAATGGGTTAAATTCATCGGAATCACCAAACGCAAAAATCTTCACAAAATTCTTAGGGCCTATTTGGGAAGTTTTTTTTTTGTTAAAAAAAAAACTAAACAAATTATAAAATATTTTTAAAAATGATTGAAGTGTAATTGAGATGTTATGATATTATCAATCTATGTTACTTTTTTTAAAATTTTAAATTTTTTAAAATTTCAAATATATTAAAATATATAATTAACTTCCACAACGCGTCTTTAAATTTTTCTCGCAAGCAGACTCTTAAATTATTGGAGAATACAAGTTACTTCTCTTATATATCTAAAATTTAGTAAGCAAATAGACAAATTGTTTCTTAAGTATCAATCAAATTAATCTTTGAATTTTACAAATTGATAAATGCATATTTGAAATTGTAAAATAGTCATAAAAATCGTCTACATTTAAACTTTTATCCCTTATAGATTATAATGTGACATATTAATTGAATATTTAACTATTCTATGTTGATCTCATATCAATGTCATTACATCGTTGATTTTTTAATAAATTTAAATCTATGAAGTAATTTGTCCACAATTAGTTTATGCACAATTAAATTTCGTCACAAATTTATCTTTGATATGACAAAGTTTCATCGACAAATTTGTCTCCGAGAAGATGACGTTGATGAAGAATCAACATGGATAAGTCACATGTTCAATTCCACTATCATATCAAAATATGTAACAACAAAAGTTTACATATAGACTATTTTAATTGATATTTTACAGTTCAATTATATATTTGTCATTTTACAAAATTCGAGGACCTACTGATGCTTACTATTTTTAGAGACCAAACTGCCTATCCATTCAAAATTTGATTCATTTATATTCAATGTGATATTAATCAATAACATTTGAATTCAACAATTTTTCTTTAAGTGTGAGGCTTTCAAATTCTATATGTCTACCACTATTACAACTAATTGAACATGCCTCTTGACTACATCGTCAAGAAGACTTTCGATACAATGATAAGATACAACAAGATGCAAATGTACAAGAGATAATACAAAACCAGCATGTTGTTAACGCTAAAGTTATAGAACCTATTGGTAAGGAGGTTACACTTAAATGTAAAGAAAAACGAGTGGAACTTGATGTCTCAAAGAAGAGTGGTACTAATTTTATTCATAGCTTTGATCACAATCCTTTATTGGGTTTTATTCACGAGCAAGACAAAGTTTTAGAAGACGCAATGCGAATATTATTTTGGAGCTTCGTGTAAGTTAATTTAATTATCAATGTTATTAATGATATGAAAATATTTGTCAAAATTTTAGAAGAAAGAGATAATTATTAACTAGAGAAAGACACTACCTCAATTAAGGATAATGTCACTTAACATGAGTTTATTGTGGTTATGTCTAAATCAGAAGGTACAAGCTAATTAACACTGAAATTTATGGTGAATATTACTAAAACTAAAAATAATACGAAAAATAAAAAATAAAAAATAAAAAAAATGGCACAGTATTTGGTAGCTGGCAAGTGTTGTTCCGTGTCGCATGGGACATGACATGGTGACACCCTCGTGAGTGAAATCGATGAACAAAATCATTTGAGGCATGTCTGCTTCTTTAGCTATTCAGTTTAGATTTCATTTCCATTTTCACATAATTTGTTACATTGATTGTGTTGTTTCACCTACGCATTTAGTACATCCTTTTATTTCAATTATCAGTTTCTATTTTTACAAATTCTAATAAAAAATATATTGCCCCACAATTAATGTGAAAGCACCAATAAAATATCAAAGACCATAAAACACTTGCTCCTAATTATGTTTTCTTTCTATACAAAATTCGGGTTACAACTCCTAACAACACAATATAAATGATCATATTTAACCGTTACTATTGTATATAGGATGTGAATTTTTTCTCTACTTATTTTAAGTTTTGACCATATTTAAATTGTTTAAGTATCTTATTACTCGAATGAATTCTAGCTCGCATACATTAGTGTTTATTGATTTAATTATAGCTGGTAAAATGTATATCATAATTAAGATCAAATAAATAAATAATGAAATTAGTTAAATGCATAAGATATAAAAAATCAAACGTTAGCATCACATTTTCTTACCAAAAGCTACTATTCGATTAGATTAAACACATTTAGATAAAGATATTTATTGTTAAAATGTTACATTAAATAAAATAAAATAAGAACGCATATTTATAAATAAAAAAAGTATTTATTTTACGAGTGGATTTTATAGGATTCAAAGCCTATAAAATTGAAATTATAAGATTTCTTCCTCATCCTATACTCTATAGAGTGAGAAATGAGGAGCTTTGTAGCTCTAATCTATCTACTATGGCAACAAAGCATCAATTTAGTCAATTCAAGCCAAACTTCGTAATCAAAATAAACAAAGTTGATTGTTAGGGATTAAACTAGCTATAAACTCCCAAAACTAACTTAAATTGACTACGACTTATCATAATGAATTTCAAACACATATGGAAGTATGAAACCATTATAATTAAGTTCCATCTGTTACCAAAAAAAAATTAAACTCCAACTTCCTTTTAGTCAAAAAACAAGTTCTAGCTTTTTGGTCCTCAAGCATGTGATTTGTTTTTGAATATTATGTGTAACATTGACAATTTTAGTCAAGTCATTAAATATAAATAAAGGCGCCCACAAACAAAATTTCTAGAAGTTTAGATGAATATCTATTTTTGAGTTTCTTGTTTAAGATTTTAAAAAATAATAATTTTTATACTATTTTAGTTTTTTTATAACATTTTTTAAAATAAAAATTTCAAATAAAAATTGGTTTAAATAATTTATAATAAAATATAATTTTAAATGATTTATTTATTTTTTATAATTTTTTTAATAATAAAATTTCAAAAAATAATTAAAATGAAAAACTATTCATAAAATTTATTTTTGAAAGATACCTTTTTTTTTAAATAATAATTTTTATTATGTTAAAACCTTTAAATAATAAATAATTATGTTATTGAATGTCAAATTATTATTTTAAAATTGATAACAAATGAATCTAAATTTTCTACTATTTTTTAAAAATATAAAATAAAAAACACTTTTTTAAATTTTCAAAAAAATGGACCATGTATCATGGTGCAATTTTTTTTTGTTACAATGTCATAGTGTAATATTATTGAATAATAATCGGCCTAGTGTTGAATATAAGTAAAAATAATTAACTTCACATTTATTAAAAAAATAGTTAAATATACTTATTTTTCTTATCTCATAAAAATATTATTAATGCATTATCAAAGTGTCTTTTATGAGAAATTAATTATTCCATAAATGTAAAAGAGTTCTAGAAAAATTAATTGATGGATATTTTTTAATAATCATGACTAAATAGAGTGAAGATATGTTACATATACTTATATTAAAAAAAGATAGTATTATTTTCCTTATAGTTAAGATTAGAGAAAATATATGGATAAAATTGAAGTAAATAAAACTTAGAATTTTAAATGAAAACGAAAAATATTATTCTCTTTATATTTTAGTACCACAACTTAAAATGACCGAAAGTCATATAAAAAAGGATATCTTACAATTAGAGGGAAGAACAGATTAGGTCATCCGTTAAGGATCTATAGTCTACTATATTTATGATTTAGTTTGATTTGTTTCATTTTATTAGACTTAAACTTTTTTTTTCTAAAGTCTATTAATTTAAATAGATCAGACTCATACTTATAATATATATATATATATATATATATATATATATATTATTAATATTGATATTTTTATATTATTTAAATAGATTTTAATGTGAAATAAACTTTTAAATAAACTTTCAGGACAAACCAGACTTTGTAAAAAATGTCAGATGAGACCCAAAAAAAAGTTTTTAATAGATCGTAGACTAGACTTAAATCAAAAAATTAATCGTAGATTAAACTCATGTATTTCAAAGTTTGACATGACGTGATCTATTTTCAATCCTATCTACCATCAATGAAAATGAGAGAATAAATAATCTAATGAAATTCATTTTGTTTGTTGTCATTTGAATGGACGGTAAATATCACCATAAATTTATATACAATTTTAAATTCAAAATGAGACAAAGTATCTTCTTACCTAACAATATTAACATATATAAATTAAAGACTGCTCAAATTAATCTTAATTTGTGTATTTTACAATAAAAAAGAGCAGACTTGAAATTAAAGTTTGGAGACCATAAAAATATTCAAGACACTATAGAAGATGGAATTATTTCATGAAAGATGCCATGTAAATTAATCTAATACGGAAAACACATAAAGAAACTGCAAAAAAAAAAAATGTATTAACAGTTTAAACTTTAATATATAATAAATTATAATATGCAAATGTTTATAAGTGTATTTAGAATATTTGTTAATAAATTAAAAATAAAAAAGTCAATTAAAAATATATTGAAATTTTTATTTTCAAGTCTTTGAAAATTTTAAATTTATTTATTTTTATACAAAATTTTTATTTTTAATTCCTTAATAAAGTACCTTTAGGACATTTATTATCAAAACTCATAACAATATTAGAATTATAATTTATTTTGATTCTTGTAATGAAATTTAAACTTAAAATTTAAAGAAATTGGAGCATAAATTTTCTTTTTTTGCACCATACCAATATTAATAATTAGTATGTTGTTAGTATTTTACCAAAAAGGAGAAAATCCAACCTAAAAGTAATATTTTTTTATTGGAAATTAATATACTACTTGAAATAATCTTGTTATTGTTTTTACTCATATTTTCCAAAAAATAGATCCCGTTCTAATAGATCTGAATAATTTTATTATAAAAAATTATAATTTAATTATATTAAAAATTTATTTTTAGATTAAAGAAATATTTTTCTATTATATTTTAATTTAATGATATTATATTTTTTAAAATAGAAATTAAGTTAAAGAATTATTTTAAAACAAAATTATATTTATAAGAATGTGAATCACTTACGATGACCCAACTAAAAAAAAATATAATTATAAAGATGAAATTCATATTTTAATTTAAATTTTACGTAATTAATCATTTTTTTAACAGGAAATTGTAAATGATTAGCAACGAGGCCCTCACAATCTCATCCTTCCGCATTGTTCCACAAAATGTTTGACGTAAGCTGTCAAACTTCGTTGTCCCAAAACAAAAAGTAAGAAATTTATTCCACAACACAACCAAATATGAATGGTATAAAAAGAAGTGAAACTAACCATCCAAACAACAATTATTTGACTTCTTTTAACTTGTATGATGATAAGAAAAATTATTCATTCACACATAAGAATAAATATAAAGCCGATTAATTGATGGCCTAGGTTATTCTATATTCTTTATGCGTAAATAATAAAACTCCTAAACAAGACCGAGGACTACAAATAGAAAATTGACTCTCACGGTATTTGATCACTTTGGTTATTTCAGAGAGGATCTCTATGATTTGTTTTTTCTTTTCAATATTTCTTCATCTATAGGAGATGGGAGAGTTTAAAGTCAATATTTGATCTGAAATTATTGTTTTATATTTATTTTATTTTAAATAAATAATCTTCACGTAAATTTAGTTTTTCTTTTATATTTTTATGTTATTTCTTCATCATAGTGCAATATTATTTTGGTTTCACTCTTTGGTACAACATTAGTTTTATTTTTATTATTATTGTGATGTTGTTTGAAATTGATTGATATATTAAATTCGATTTAGTACAAATTTAATAATTTACTTTGACATTGTCAATATTAAAAATCACAAAAACTTTAATATTTCAGATATTTTAATTTTATTATATTATTAAATATTTTTCTAATTTATTCTCTCTGCATAGATGTGGTTAAATATTTATTCTTTCAATTTTAATAACTTTGAATTTATATTGATTTTAATCGAACCCAAGCTTTGCCATTGCACTACATTTTCGATCACCATCAAATTTAAATATTAAAAGTAATGTTATTAATTACGAATGTTTGTAGATTTTACATGATGTCACATAGGATTCTTGCATTTGTTGCGAACATTTTCTTGGAACAAATGACCATTTTCAAATACAAAATATTTAATCTATATTATTTTCATTTTTTACTTAAAAAAATCTATATTAATTTTATGGATGAATTGGATACCCCTCCATTACAAATTGATATTGGGTGGATTAGAATTATTTGTGAATCGTAAAAGTATTAATGAATTATTTTGATATATGATAACTTAAAATAAATTTTATCCAATCCATGAATTTTCTGCTCTTAAATAAATATATCTAATTTTGAATGAGTAAAATAATTGCCTCTAAATTAATTATATACACATATCTCAATAAAAAGAAGGACATAAAGATTTTTGTTTCATATTTAGTCACTACAAAAGCTAGTGGTTGAATGACATGAAGTTGATTTATGTCTGAGTTGGGTAATGTTTAAGTATCTTTCTCTTTCACAAACATATGGCATGGGTTGGTGTGTACAGTTTCATGTTGGGAAGGAGTAAGTAGTGAGTGTTCCATCAAAGAAAAAGAAAAACGAAAGAGAATTACAAAGAGGGAAGGAATGTCACTTCACATTCAATAATGAAGGCATTCATTCATTCTCTTTAATATAATTTTTTGTTTATATTATACTATAATACTAACTATTTACATGGAGAGTTATGAGGATTTTTGTCTTTGCCTTTTGATGTGCCACCACAAGAGCATGACACTACAACTCTACATTAGGTTTTTTTGCCTCAATTTCCGACCATAAAGCCAACTTCAATTTGCCCTTTTAGATCAGGTTTTTCACGAGATATACCATCCCATAGATTGTTTAGTTTCTTTTTTCTTTTTTTTAATTGTGTCACTATTTTTTTTATCTTATCTTATGATAAATTTTATATAATTAACTTACACAATTATACAATTATAAAATTTTAAATTCGAACTCGAAACAACACATTCAACCTCACAATATTAACATTTGTGTCGTAGTATATTAACATAACAAAATATGGCCAAACACTTTACCAATTTTGGCGTTGATTGCAGTCCAGATTATCTAGGTGGCCAACCTCAATTGTTAAAATTATTATGATTGTATTATTATAGAACACAAACTAGAAATGGGAAACATGGACAAATAATTGAAAATCCCATACTACTTGTTGTTCGATAGATATAGCTTTGGATATAGCGTATCCACATCCACGTGAAAGTGTCATTTGTATCTCTAGTGTAAATTATTTGGAGTAAGGGATCGTATTTAATCTAGTAAAAAAGACATTAGAGTTACTACTATTAGTTCTAGGTAAATAAATAGGAGAAAAAGGAAATTTTATGTTTTATTTACCTTTTAAAAGAAGACTTGAATAAAATCTCTCATAAATTTTATTCTCCCCTCCAACCATTTTAAAATGATTTGGAGACAACGGAAGAGAAAATGTGACTAAATAGTATATTCATTTAAAAATTATTTAAAACTCATCTTTTTTTTAAACTAAACACATTTTTAATTAAAATCTCTCTTTTTCTCTCCTTTTCAATCAATCATATTTTTATTTCTCTTCTATTATCTTCTCTCTCCTCTCCTCCATTTAAACTCCTCTTATTTGTTTTCCTCTTCTCCCATCTATTGAACCGAACAACCCTAACAATTAATAGTTGTATCTATCTATGATTGATTATTAAGATCTATCTATATATATGATTTGCATTTGATCGTTCCGAAATCAATGTTAAGATGTTTTTTTTTTTCTTGTGATGATATTTTTTTATTTTGAAGAAAACATTGTGAGAATATTATATTGATCCACTTGTATATTTGGTTAAAATTGTTAAAAGCTAATAAACTTTAATAGTGCGGTTACCAACATGAAAAGATCTAAATAAATACTCTTGTTTTTTTAATTTATAGATACAATGATAAAGAAACTTGTATATAACTATAATATTTTAGATTCAAATATGAAAAAAATATACAATCTACCAAAATCAACATTTTTTAATTGAGTTAGACTCTACATATTAAATCAATACCTTCTAACTTTTCATTTTAATTTTTATGCCAAATTTTCACAAATGTCATAATATTTAAAAATTTGGTTTCTCTTGAGACCAAAAAAAGAAATTCAGACTCTGTGCTTATTTATTTAAGTTTTTTTTTTTTTTTACAAAGCCTCTCTCACGTCGAAATTCAAGTTATATGGATGATCTTACAATTCACAATTACGATCTACTTTATTTTTCAAGAAATGGACCCAACTAATTTTAGTTATAAAAACAGCACAACGACTTGGTCTGTTTTTTTAGCAAACTAGTTTTAAAATCTATCGGAAAATATATATAAAAAATATTGGACCCATTTATTTTAAATTTTTAAAACAGTAATTTTTATTTTATATTTCTAATATTGATTTTTATAAAAAAAATATTTTGATTTTATTTGTTATCAATTAAAAATAATAATTTTAATAATTTAGATATTCATTATTTGACATTCTTAAAAGATAAAAATTATTTTATTTGAATCTCTCAAAAATAATTATTTTAAGAGTTACTTAAAATAACTTTTCATTTTAATTGTTTATTTAAAATTTTATTATCTAAAAAAATTGTAATAAATAAATATTCTAAAACCATTTTTAAAAATAAAACCTGTAATAAACAGACCCTTATATCGCTTGTTTCCCAAAAACAAATCTAGAAATACACAAACAAATATTTATCATAAACATACTTTTCAAAATACTTACAAACTGATGGCTGAAATCAAATTTAGACTTGCAAATCTTTTACAACCAGACTTTTTTCCCTAGATGGCTTGATAAATTGAGCCTAGATATCTTTTGCAAGCTACTACTGCAAGGTCCCTGTTTACATAGAGAATTCATGTCCACTTTTTAATTTCCCTTCTTCTTCTGCAAATTAGTATTGCAGATTGCCCTATTATATTGATTTAAACCGGTCCAAAAGCTGTATTGATTGATAAAATAAATGACACTGAACAAGAGACAATTTTCCCATGGCCAACTAATTCAAAATCCCCGTGTGCGCGCCTGTGTAAGTATATTTTGCATGTACTATTATATATTAACCACCAAACAATATGTAAGGAACCCTATCCAATATATATATATATATATATATATATATATATATATATATATATATAAAAAAATGT
>NC_021165.2:2436449-2528218 GCF_000331145.2 Cicer arietinum | reverse complement strand
CAAACTCCTCCCACTTAACATGTATGTTTTAAAATCCAATGCTTAATTTTGTTTGTTCTTGGAATTTTTTCTCATAAATGCAACCACCACCTGTTAACAATCCCAACTGACAACTCGGCTCCTCTAAATGAAATCTTCAGATTCAGGTCTCCTGCACGGAGAAGACAAACTCTGCCAGAATTTGTTTCCAAAATTAAGTTCATCTGGCTTGAATTGTATTAGTCTGTAACGGACATCCTAATATCCTAGTTCCAGATTCAATAATAATAATAATAATACAACACATAAGTTTATAAAAATAAAGTAGAAATCAATGTCCTCAAAGCATTCTTGAGATTTTGGAAACAGGGTAAGATAAACAATTTAACAACCAAATGGATGCATCCATAATTTCTGGAAGAAAGTATGCATGCGGATCACAGCTACACAAATGAATACATAAAAACCAAAGTACAAGGTTCCAACTGCCAAATTAGAGTCTGCAGTAAGAGCAGTTTCAACATAATTCACAATAAAAATTCAAGGATAGGAAGTCACTCTTTGATGCTCCAGGTTACAAACGCAATGGTGAATAATTACATTTATAAATGCATTAACCCATGAACCCGGATTATCTATTCAATATAATTATTTACATTATTTTTCTGGGATTCTCACCGGAATTACACGATACAACATCTCAGCACCAGCCCCTTTTGGTCAATTCTTCCATCTTCATTGCCTAGAAGTCATATATGGTCAATTAGCTTTCTCATAACACATAAGATTCATAAGGAAAATGCAAACCTAACAACCAGTATACTATTTCCACCAGTGTTATGTCACCGTAGCTTACAATCTAGTCAGCACAAGCTAAAAGAGCAGATTATATTGATCCAGTCAACCAAGTTATATTACACTACCATTCAGTGATATGTTGGAACACTCTTAAAAAGTTCAACTTCTCTAGAGTTTTAACTTGATCCTTCTGTCTGGAGTGCACTGAGTTTGCCATCTCATTTTTGGTAACTCCTTCACTGATATGGCAATATATAGTTTGATGGTGTAAAGAAAATTACTTTGGTAAATTAATAGATTAATTACAGTTACAGATTAGTAACAGCTATAAGCCACAATTTATAATTTGTAGCTCAAATATATTTAAAATATAAATCAGATATAAAATACTTATACAAGATTCAATTCTTAAAATCAAAGTTGTCAAGATCGAGATTTTGATCAAGAACAGGTGGGGGGGCAGGGTGGCAAGATCATAACACTCAAGATCGCAACTAGGATCTGAAGATCCTACCTAAGTAAATATGTAGGATCAGAAAGGAGTGGCAAGATCGCAAATAATTAAGACTGCTTGCTGAACTAAAGCTAACTAGCTCACAAATAATTGACAGTAAGCTAGGTGCCTATAGTAATTGCTATCATGGAGGAAAAAATTATAAAAACACTAACAAATAGTAACCATCAAAAATAATATTGACACACCTTCAGGAGGTTGAGCTAGCTTCCTGTTTTGTGGAGACATCATTTCTTTCTTCAATTGCAACAAAATATCTTCCATTGTAGACTCTCTTTTCCAATTAGAAAGCATGGGAAACAAATGTGGCTCAACCTGGTAATTTAGAAATTTATCAGTTCATATTCAATTGCTATGGTGCAAGGAATCCTTGATAAAAAAGTTACCTACCATTCCAGATTCTTGGTTGACGCAAGTCATGTTAATCCTTGTCTGGAATCTAACAGATGGTGGATTGTCTGGATAATCCTTGCCACAAAACAATTTCAACTGGTAGATACGACCTTCATGAACAGTCTGGTAAAAGAACAAAATAAACAGCAAAATTCCACAAGTCAAAATGAAGTTTAACAAATATTAATTTCACTTAACAACTAGAGAGCGGCACATGCATCCTGTTTGTGGCATTAAGGGGGAAAAAACTAAAGTTGATAAAGCAATTATGTAAAATAAAGATCTAGGAAAAAGTAAATAGAATTCAATTTCTCAGGAACAAAAAAATATAAATTTTCAATCATGTTGGCACCAAAATACTAGGAGACATATGAAAGTTTACTTTAAAAGCAAGCACAAAATTAATATGTTCCATAACCATTTAGTTTCCAAAGTAATACAATAAACTCCCAATAATCCACACATCACAGACCCCTAATTCTGATCAAAATAAAAAGTTGTTTCAACAAAAAACAAGACATGCAATTTGCAAACACCAAATTTGCCGGAATAAGTTGGCAAGGATAATGTGCATTGTTGATCAAAATAGACAAGCAAAAAAGAGAACTGTAAAACCATACATATCTTACAAAAAAATAATAAATTCTGCAATCTTGCAAATAGGTATTGAATGCATTTGATGAAACAGAGAGCAAAGAACAGAATAGCTTACACCAGGAGGGCCAATAATAGTCCCAGTCCATGACTGCATGAATATATCATCAGCATCATCCATTCCATAGCTAACAGTCCCATCTCCAATTCCCTTCTCACCTCGCTCAAGCTCCTCCAATAATCTGAAATTCCTAGGAACTGCATTGATAGACCAAAATTTTAACAAGATAAGTTAAAATTACAAATCTATGTGTGCAATAGAACAGTTACAATATCAGATGAATGTAGTCAATGATAGGTTACATTGACAAAAGAGGGGATATGAAAATCACATTGCACGTATTAAGTTGCATTAAAAAAATTGTTGCATAGATATTTGATCACATTTTTAAGTTTATTGATTATAGTATCTTCATGTATAGAAAATCACATTCTTAAACACAGTCACACACTCTTTAAATTGACTCAATTCCTCAAAAATCAATCTGATTGCCTCATAAACTAATCACTTCATAAAAAAAAGGTGCTGACATTTTGGGAAATGAACCAACCATACAAGTGTGCAAAGAAAGTGTATTTCTCAGGGCTTGCCTAATCAAACCTCCTTCACAGACCATGCAAGTTACGACATATTTCTTAGTACACTACATGATCCATCCTAGAACATCCTACTCCTGAGTCCTGACCATTAACAAACTGTCATAATCCCTAAAGTCCTTATCACCACGCCTCCAAAAGAGATTGATACAGCGAGTTCATAATTTATAAAACAATTTCTTATAACGAAAAAATAGTGAGAGAAATACACTACACTAAAACTTTGTCTGTCCAATCTTTCCTCCCACTCTATCAATCTTTATGCAGTTAAATTGTTTCCTAACCATGTATGCAAAATGAGTCCACTCTAGTAAAATGTTAGGAAGGAACAATCGGAAAATCAGTGGCACGGTTAAAGGATTGGACAAAAATACACCAAGATGCAGTTAAAGAAACATAACCTGCTACCTAAAGTTTCTACAGTAAGTAAACTGAGCAAGAAGAACTGCACAGAATTACAATCTCAGCAAAAACAACATTGAAGAAGAGAAAAACAGAGAAAATCCAAAGTTCATATCACAAACTCTTTCCATTCAAAGTTTTTCCCCTTTCACTGTAACGTTTATTACAGAAATAGCTCAGATAACGAGTATTTCATAGTATTACAGCTCCAATTGAAACAAAATTATATATATAATCATATACAAAGAAATTGAAGTTAGAAACGAACCCTTGACGAGTTTCAACACAAATAAATTGAAGTTAGAAATTCTAGATTATATATCCACAACAACTGAAAATCAATCAGAGAATCAGAGGAGCAGCAATAGACAAGCAATCACAGCGAAAACAAAATCAAAAAACAAAAAAAATATCTGAAACAGTAGAAAGAGGAAGAACAAGAGATAATAGGAAATGAATATTGAAGTGAAGGTGTTAGATAAATTACCAACGACGGTGGAACCTTCGGAACCCATTGTGACAGTGAATCGGAAGGTCTAGGGTTTTGGAATTGTAGAGAGAGAAAGTGAGAGTTAGGCAGAGAGGTAGAGAGAGAAAAGATAAAGATGAAGGCGTGATCGTAATAATATAATAATGAGTGTGGCTTTAAGTCCAAAAAGTTTCTGTTTAGTATTTAATATACACGTAACGAGAGAGAAAGCACAGTGTAGAGCTTACTAAATGGGTTAAACTAATTCAACAACTAAACTCTACGTTGCGTTCAAGAGATAGATGCTAATTTACAAATTTGGCTTAATTATGCGTTATTAATTATTGCTTCAATAAATGCGTTTTAACGATTTCAAATGAAGCTTTTTTAAAAATATAGTTACTATAACAAAAATTAATTATATTTCAATTCCTATAAAATTTCTTTTTAAGATTTTTTTTTCTTCTACTTTTGATTTTTATAATGTTGTGCTTCACAATGTTAGTTTCTATTGAAATTTAAATAAAACGCTGTAAAAAGTTAGATTTCAACTTTATAAATTTTTTATTTTTTTAATTTAGTTAACGATATATGAATAATTAAAATATCTAGATGGTTTTATATCATAGAATTATACGTCACGTTATTTAAAATATGTCAAATCGTATTTTTTTAGTTTCAAAATCTAAAAATATATCAAAATTGTAAACTTTTAAAATAGGGGACTATTTTCGAAAATTAATAATAATAATAGAAAAATCAAACCTGTAACTAAGACTAAAAAATATAATTATTAGTAGACAACCACAATGTGAATTCTGATGTTTTTTTTATAAATGACAAATAGAGAAATAAGTGTTGACGGAAAAAAAATATTATATGCGGATATTTTTTAATAAATACAAGTGAAGAAGTAAAAGTAAAAGAGTACGAGTGTAATTTAAAGAGATTTTAGTAATTGAAGTAAATATATTTCCCCGAAAAAATATTATTGACTTGGGAAATCGATGTGTTTGTCTATGTGCACTGAATTTTCAACTAGGCTTGGCCAAATTATTGTAAGTGGCTCAAATTGGATATCCAACATGTAACATGTGGTGGCATCTATATAAGATCGTGACTAATGAATAAAGCAACTGTCGGATGTTTGTTAGTTTTGGAGATGGATTTCTTCGTGAGAGGATAAAGTGTTATATCTCTTCATTTGAAAAAAATTCTCGTTTTTTTCTTCTTTTTGAATAGTAAAATAAATGATTCAATCAAAAAATTACAGCTGCAATTGCGAAGTTTATGCCAAGTACGGCAACAAGAAGCCAAAAATTCATTACAAAAGTAAAGAATATTGAAGAAAGTTATACAATAAGAAAAATGTCTTTTGTCACTATGAATACATCTCCGATATATGTACGTTTATCTTTTACATTTATTTAATGTTCATCTTTGAAATTTATTAATTACGTCCGATACAAGGACGATTGTTACATTACATGAATTAAACAAGAAAAAGTGATTATATAAACAAAATTTTAGCTGCAAAATTAAAAATGTCTTTGAAAAGTTGAAATGGAAAAAAAAATCCAGTTTTCTAAGAGATTTTCAGTACATAGCTCATTATTCAACTATGAGATACCCTATTGGACGGTTATAGACATTCAATTTTGTCTACTAGTACATCACAGCACAAGCCAATGTTTTCTGCTGCAACTCATTTAATTACATAATGTAGAAAATATACTTTTTTTATTGTCCCTTCGTAATATGCTTTATTAAATTAAAGAGTAGTTGAGATGGGATGGACTATCAAACGCTCATACTAAAGGTGGAACCAGTTCTGTAACTAAGGAAATAATATCAAATCTAAAAGGCAATCAGAACGAAAGAAGTTGCCAGCAGGTAACTCTTAAACCTTTCAGTAAATCAAAAAGATTACAAACTTTAGATGCCCAGCCTGTCAGATTTCCACTGTAATGTAAAATAAATCTGACTAATTGTCCAAGTTTCTGCAATGAATTATAGCAATAAAGACCACCCATTCCAAACACTGGAATTACTAATTATATTACCAACACTAACAGAACTGAGGCATAATCAGCTCAAAAGCAGCAAATCCAAGTAAAATTATTTGGCAGCCAAGTTCAATCCCCATGGATAGTATATCGTTCCCATTTCCTTGTTGGATCATAGATCTGCAATTGACAATGAAAATAATCAGAATCGGTGGCTGTGTATTAAGCTGCTATGCATCACATTATCATATAACAATTTGAGCAGATTGTTATAATGAATATGCCAGTTCAGAAGATTCTATAGTGATGGGGATTTATCTAAAACATGTACAAATGCACTAAACTCTGAGGCAGAAGAATATGAAGACCAGCGTATGAACTATGCAGTCACAGAAGAGGGGAAGAAAGAAAGGGAGTACCTCCCATCTTGAAGCAGGAAATATATGCTTGTTCTTCTCATACCAGTGCCTTTCTACAACTTTTCCAGCATGAGACTGTTGATTGAGATACGAATACCCGAGTAAGGTAATTAAGAGAAGAAGTTTAAAGACAAGTTTACAAGAACACCTAAAGGCAAACACAGGCATTTGTCTTGTTCTCACTATCTTGAAAACTTAAAATTTCAATACAGTAACGGAAATGACTGGGTAGAAGATGTACCTCATCCTTCTCTATGGTGGCATCAGCAATTGTACGTACATCTTCATGCACATCAAAATGAAAAAGCTGTATATATCAAAAATAGTAAGTAATGACGAAACTGCAAATCATTACAGGATAATCAGCAAACACTTTCAAGTTTATGAAGGCATGGTAACAATATTAATGGCTAAGGGATACTGCAGGAAAATGTAACTTTTAAGCAGCAACCATGTAAGAACTAAAGCAATATAGATAGACTACTGACCAAAACCAAGTGTGTTATCACAAAAGAAAAAAATCTTGCTCATATTTTGACTCAATGTCTTCGTATCAAAACAATTCCTCCTTGGATCAATTTATATCTAAAACTAGTATGTTAAAGAATCTTGCCCAGACAGAAGAGGAATTTCTGCTGGTCAAAAGAACTTAATTTTCTCTTTTAAACAATGAAGAATTAGTTCATTACTGAAATGCATTATCATTCAACAATTACCCTCTTACCTGTAATCCCAACAATTTAATTAACGAAGTAGGCATTTGCCCCACTTTATATAAGATTTCTCATTTGTTACTGTTCTCTTATTTATTTAATCGTCCCAGTAGTTGATAACATCTTTTCCATGCCTTTAGTACAGTTTTGAATGTGTGTTTTTAAGAAACCATTAACAGGGCAGAACTAGGAATTTTTTCTTAGGGAAGCCAAAAATTACAAATACAATGATTAAGGACTGAGAGAGTTAACTGTATGTTGTCAAAAGGAATAAAATACATGTGTGTGTTGCTTCCAGAAAATAAACACAATAAATTCAAGAAAAAAGGATAATAGAAACATACTGGTCCACTTTTGCCCCTAGCTTTGTTCACAATTAGCTCATAGAAGCTGTGTTGCTGTAATATGCATGGAAACGGGTAAATAAGTAAATAATATTTGGCACATGTGCACATGCACAAACAATGTTGTACACAGACTTGCTGAAATTATAAACAATTTTTGTGTTCGTACATGAGGAATGATAAGGTCTTCTTTCACATAAAGCAAATTTTCTACTGAGGTTGTTCGAATCTCTCGAAATTCAGGAGCTAGCTGCTGTTGGACTGCTCGAAGAAACTCTCCAATGCTGTCGCCCTTGCGTACCTGAATTACAAAATGACAAAGACACCAAGATGTAATATAATATGGCAAATGCAAGCTGAGGACTTAGAAAGTTAGTTGAAGCACATGACCTCCACTTACCTGGATCGCACGCCTGTGGCCAGTTCCATCCCAATAGCTGTATGTGATTTGAAGAGGCTCGTCTGAAGGCCAGGAACAATATATTCACAAATGAACAAGAGTTAAGAGGCAATTAAGCATGTAAAGGACGCAATTACACTTATTTTCTTCCCTAAGCAATCACATTCCACAAGCTAAGCTTTTCAACCGAATAAATTTTTTTGAAAGGGTTGAAAGAAATTAAGAACTATTATAAAAAGAAGAAACAATTACTTCGAATTTGGTCCTGCTCACGGAGCCACTGTCTGCGAAGCCTTTCACGTTCAGCTTGCTCCTCTGCCTCCCGCTCACTGAACAAAATCCTCAGCACTCCTATGCCCAAACGTTAGAGAAACAAACAAAAAACAAATAAAGGAAAAATGGGTATTGAAGATAGAAGAGAGGCGGCGCACCTGTCAGGTAGAAAGCTAGTTTCAACAGTGGGATCTTTACCAAGCTTACTACACCTTACTCCTCCATTTGTTTCCATATTATTACCTATCCGCACAATAGCAACATCATTTCATTTATCAATGATCGTTCATTCACAATTCCATAATATTAAAACAGTCTAGCAATTAACAACATGTCATTACACGCAAGTCGCAAAATAATAATAAATGAATGAATAAAAGCTATAATGTTCAATTCAAAGAGCAATTATATTATATGAAATGAAAGGTAAGCGACCAGAGAAGTAAAAAGCAGTTACTTACTGTGATGTGGCTGCTCCTCCTCCTCCTGAGCATCATTGTCAATATCCTCGGAAAATGATAGTCTCGAATTGCCCTTGACCTTCCTCTTTTTGCGTTTTTGTAATTGAAGCTCCTCTTCCTCTTGAAGCTGTTTCTGAAGCTTCTCCTTCTCTTCCTCCTCAAGTTTACTCTGAATATTTACCCTCTGCATATTCAAATTCAGAATATTAACCCATTAGTATGAACATATAAATGAATTTAACGGGTTAGGGATAATAATAAGATGATGAAAAAGGACAATACCTTCTCAACATACTGTTCTCGGGTGACGAGACCAACAGTTTCTTTCTTAAAAGCAGTCTCAAGAATCTGAAACGATGAAATTGAAATGGGAGGATTAATTATTTAGGGGTTGTAATAAAATAAAATTGAAAGAAGAAAAAGAAATCAAATTGAAATGGTACCTCGGAAGTGCTGGAGCCGAATTGGAGGAGACCGGGTTGGCCATTGGAAGAGGCAGACTTGGTTTTCAGCTCTTGAATTTTCCGACGTTCAGCTTCTCTCTGTTTCTCTAGCCGTCGGATCCGAACTGCATCTTGGGCAGTGCCCACATATCCGTCTCCCATACCCGACATCACTCTTTCTCTCTTTTTCTCTTCAGTTTAAAAATATGCAACCTGCTGTCTGTGATTGTGAAGAAGGAGATAGTGAGTGTTTCAGTTGTGAATATGGGATTGTCCACCCAACTCAACCCTATTCCACAAGGGTCAGGGCCAAAAGGTGCAAGGGTGTGTTTGAATTTTAGATTAGACACGGCGAGTAGCAGAGGTATCAGAAAGCTAAGTTATTTTTTATATAGTCAAAGTTAGGTATATTGTCTGTGTCTGCAATAAGGTTTATTGAGCAACAATGTTTTCTAGAAGTTTTTATTTTTACATAGTTCAAACCTCCCAGATTTACAAATTTACAAGAAGAACATGTGGTTGCTTCGGGGGTTCATACGCCAAAGTTTAAAATATTAACAATTGGTCTATTTCCTTAGTTTTCAAGTAATTCTTTTTCCTATTATCCCCCACGTAGTTTTCTGGTAATTTTTATGTAAAATTAACTTTTAAAACATACCATTCTCTGAATTTCTAGTTCCAATCTTTTTGTATTTTGTTCAATAATGTCTTCAATGGTTTAAACATCTATTTAAGGATTCAGAAAAGGCTGTGAAAAGAAAGAGGGTTTAGGTCTTGCCAAAGAGTTGGGATTTTTTTTAGTGTAGTGCCAAAACTTGAGAAAATGTGGACCAGTGATTTGAGGAACTTGCTCGAAAGGTACTATAAGATAATTTTTCAGTTAAATGACTATTGGGGAACAATGAATAGAGTAACATGAGCATATAAGAAACTTGCCAAGAGAAAACAACAGAATGTCAATGTCTTAATCTTAAGAGCCTTTTCATTAGTTAAGAAACAAATCACTATACATTGATTACATTCTCGATTTTCCTATATTTAGTTGAGAAGCCTTCATAGTATAGAAGCTAATCCAATTTGGGAATTAAGGTTTCAACGACTTTAAGTATGTATTACCTTGTAGTTTACGGGAAAATGTACAGAAACAAAAATATCTAATACTTGTTTTAGGCATTGGTGTTGTTCGTTGCATGGTTACAATGGATTTTGATTTGAGGTTGCTTTTTAAATTTGAGTTTCTACTTTGAGACATATTATTTCACTTGCTAAACTTGTTCACTCACATGCTCCTCTTTATTCTTTAACTTCGAGAGGCAAACCCCATCTAAACTATCTGCTATATTAGAATAAGGGGGAAAACACGAGGCTGTTTATTTACACAGAAACAACAACAACCAATGTTCAGAATGCAAATCCAGTAAAAAAAACCAACTTGAAACATCTTAAACTTTATAGCAGAGAAAACCCCCACTTAATATAACATTTACAGAATTTATCACACTCATAGACCATCGTATATCAACAACAACAAATCTAAAAACAGAAGCAAAACCAAGAAATGAACTCAAAGATGCTAAACCAAAATCAACAAAAATGATAAATCAATGACATTATGTTTGTAAACAGAGATCATAAAAAGAAGTAAAGAAACTGAATATTACCGAAATTCTAGACAAGCTCCTTGGTATCTTATTTGACGTACTCTCTTCAAATATGCCTTTGCTCTTAAAACTGAAATATCACACAGGTATTTTACTTATGATTCAATCTCACATAATCAATCAACTAAAATTGCATAACAGAATCGTTGTGAAAAAAAAAAACAACTTGTGATTAAACCCAAAGTAGCAAATAGCAGAAAAATAATAATGTGAAATTGTATGAACAATAATTTAAAATTGATATATACTGACATTGAAGCAAGTAGTGAACAACAGTTCAATCGATTCCGAGTTTTTGAGTTAAAAATCGTGAATGAAGTAAACTGAATAAGGGATTAGGGTTCTTAAATGTGCACTTTCATGTTGTTTATGAAAACTAAACGAAACAAAACACTTATTCGTACAAATTGGTACGAATTGAATTTTAACACACAACAAATAATAATCATGTCTTACTCACTGAAAATCTCAATAGTTAGAGTAAAAATAATGAATTCATAAAGAAGCTTAGTAAATTAATTGCACCAGAAAAAAAAATCAAAAACTATCGAGGTCTGAAGATATTCGAAATAAACATATTTAGAGCTTTAAACAGAGATTTTTCTCAACAAATTGATTCATAAATTTCCAATCAAGTTGGAAGTGGAAATCAAATGAATAGCAACGCATAGAACGAACCAGCTGTGTTGGTTGTGGCCGCTTCAGGGAGAAGGCTTACGAAATCGAAGAGAGAGAGAGAGAGAGAGAGAGAGAGAGAGAGAGAGAGAGGTGGGTTCATTGTAAAACTACTTGTGTTTGTTATTTTTCATTTTTGGGCCTTCATTTCTTGTTGGGTCCAAACGGTCTAAACTGGCCCGAATGAAAAATTAAGCTTTTCTTCTCCTTCTCAAATCTTTTTCAAAAATTCTTAAATTTTGTCATAATTGAAATTTTGTATAAATTAAAATTGAATTTATTTTAACATATTTAAATGTTATCGAGTAGAATTAATTTTATCTCATTAATTGATTTTAACTTTAAGTCAATATTTTTAGAAGTACAAACGTGTAAAATTTATTATTTAATTTATTTTTATTGTCCAACTCATCTCTATAGAAAATATGACCTTAATATTTTATTTTATTATTATCTAATTATTATTATTTTATTATATTGATTATAATAAATATAATTTAAAAAAATTTATTTTAACTCCAATAGAAAACATAAACATAAGCAATTTATCTCTACTTAATTGAAAAATAGGTGAGAAGGCTAAAACCCAGCGGTTGTGGTATCTAAAATCAGTCACCACACTTTTAAAAGTTTTAATCTTCAATTGGCTTTATAGATTGAAACTTGAAAGTTAGGTGACAAAATATCAAGTTGCATGTGCAAGATTAATCAATAGCATTTTGTGCTAAACACGTGGAGATTGACTACCAAATTTGTCCCAAACTACCAAAAATTAAAACTATGAAAATAAAATGAAAAAATGATACTATCAGAGTTATCGAATTGAGATTCAACAACTCAATCCTACTTGTTTGATAGATTAGTTAGGTTTAGTTTATTGAACTCAACACGTTATGCTATGCAATTAGATTACATTATTTACCATTGATTCATAAATAAAGGTTATACTTAAAATAAGATTTTTTACTTTCCTTTTGTGATATTTTTTTTGTTGATATTTTTTTATCGTACCTTCTTTTGTGGTTGTTAGAGTTGACAATGTTCGACATATAAGTCCCTTTTTGGGTTAATTTTTTTATAAAATTTACTCTAGATTTAAAAGAAAAAAAAATGTGAATATATAAATTAATTTTATATTGATGATTAATAATAATAATAAAACATGAGTTATTATTTTTAAAATAGCTATAATATACATAAGATAATTGGTTTATGTTAGTCGATAATATAAAATAATTTTATATATAAGTTGTATAATTATTAAATAAAGTGGTATTGATCATTTGCACTCTTAAAATGGAGAAAAGATAAATTATTATGGAATGAAATGGTACTAATAATTTTTTCTAAGACTTACAAGTAGATTTAAACATTGTGCTATTATGTAAGGCTAAATTCCTACAACTAAACTAACATCTTACAAATACACATGGAGAATTGTATAAAAAGAATTTATTTAATAATAATAAATAATCAAACATTGGATTGCTAATTAAATACAAGTAATTAACTTGGATGTCTACTCTTAGTTCTTATATATACGGTTGAAGTGTCAAAAAAACTGTAAAAACTCTCTGCAACTCTGTTTCTCTCCCTAACTAATCCTCTCTATAATCTTCTACCTATAAAGATACAAATTATTGACATTTTCCTAACTTTAGACTGAACATGTAAACTTGTTTTTTCATAAAAAAAAAACAAAGAATCATCCCATGCTACATCTATTTTTTTGTTGGTTTGAAGAATCAAGTCTTTGAACCAATATATCTAATGCTTCCTTCATCCACCAATGCTGACAAACTTCTCTGGCTTGAGCAACAGTCATCTAATAAAAATAATTATAAAGAAATAATTAGAAACATTTACAAATATGAATATTTTTTTTAAATAATTAATGTACATAAAAATGTAAAATAAAACATACCCATATTCTTCTCCTAAGATTTTTCTCAGGCCAATGGTCAAGTTGCTCTTTAACAAACAAGGGGAACATGTAACCTTCATAATATATGCCATGTCTTTTGCTAATGAAATTCCACTGCCCCAATTCACACTGTTATATGAGTAAAAAAAAATTAGTACTATATATTTTAGTTTCACTACAAATTAATTAACCAAATATATCTTTTCAAAATTTAGAAGTATCAAATAAATATATACCTCAACTTTTCCTATGACTCCTGCTTCTTCAAGGGATTCCCTACAAGCTGCTTCTTCTACAGATTCATCAAGTTCCCATCCTCCCTGATATATATAGATCGTACAAATATGTTAATTAATGATACTCCATAAAATACCCAATTAAGGGATTCCAATTAATAACATTTAATTTAATTTAATTTAATTTAATTTAAAAGGTTTACTACATACCTTAGGAAACATGAGTGCATGACCTTTCTGTGAACTAACCACTAGTACTTCCAATTCGTTGCCCATATTACCATTTATGTCTTCTTTATATCTATAAGGTATGCATCTGCACAAATAACATTATTAATTAATCAATATGTATAACCATGTCAATATTGTGAAACAAAGATACAACAATATATATGAACTAATAATGCAATGAAACTACGAGAAAAAAATTGAATTACCTTAAATTATAATAGAGAAAATGAAATTAATTTTCAATTTTAACAATAAAATAAAAGATGAATTTCGTGTTTTTTAATTATCTCAAACTTTAGTACTATATAATTAAAATTTTATAATAGTGAATTGAGCTAAGGACAATATCTAACATATATATAGACTATAGAGTAATCAATTTGCATGACTAATTAATGCCACCTCACCTCACCTCACCTAACAAATTTAATTGTAACGTGAAAAATGGAGTGAGTACTATTTGGAAGACACAAATTAAATAAGACCATACTTAATTAATATTATAAATTAAATAATTAGTACTCACCCCACAACTTGTCGACCACCCATGTTGTTGTATCTCTGCAACTCCCTTCCGGAGCGAGACACCAAGCAAACCATCTTTCAAATAATAACACAAATTAACAATCAACAAAGATCAATATTTAGAAAAAGATATCAAGTTAATTAATTTGTAGTAAGGATTATAAGAAGAATAAATGAAAAATATGTTAATTAGGTAGCTTTGTTTTTGGTTGAAGATAGGTATCTTAATACTAATATGAATGAAGGGTGGAGAGAAAGAGTGGGTAAGATGAAAGGTATATATAGAAAACAATCAAAGCAACTTAACATATCAAACGCGTTATTGTCGCTTTCCTAGCACTCGAGTATACAACTATATTCACATGGAATATAATAATACAAAAATGTTATTATGTAGAATGGAATATTATATGTATCTACTACATATAGAATACAGTTTGTAATAACGAAAATATGCTAAGAGTGGGGCTTCTGTGTCGTTTCGACAATATAAAATACTTATTAGTATGTTTGGTGTTGCATTGCCATTTTATTAAGTCAGCATTAAATGATTAAAATTAAAAATCACAAGCTAGCTCCACTTTGTTGAGTCTATCATCAAATGAGCTACCAAAACTATTATTAGTCGACACGGCTTAATAAAATTGAATCATGATTCCCAAGTTGACTCATCACAAACAACACGTTCCCCCGATATGCAAATAGTGACGGAGAGCCACTTTGAAGTTTGTTACAGTTTATGTAAAATCCATTTATAAATTTGTAAGTGTTTACTTAATATTAAAATAATAATAATTTAATACTTTATCTTTATAATAAATTAAAAATATTTTTAAATAGATAAATATTTATGATATATCAAAATAAAATAATAGGAAAATAACAAACGCATATTGCAATTTAATAGTTGTCCTAAAAATAACACTAAATACATAAATTTACATTTTAAAATAAATAGATATTGCAACATATATAACTAAGTTGGATATTAGCAAATATTTATTAAATTTTTGGATTTTAAGATAAATTATGTAGAATCATAAACTCGCAAAGGTAAGTATTAGTAAAATCTATATTTTACTAATTTTATCAAATTTTTCTTAAACTAGTAATAGTTTATCAAAAATAGAATTTACATGCGAGTTGACTCGTTTTCGTGATCTAGAATCATAAACTCATAAGAATTTAAAAGTTAACTCGAGAGTTTAACAACTATGGTCACTATACACATCAGCTCTTAATTTCTTTTATTAGTAATTTTTATGTCAAGCCGACAATCAAACCTGTACAACAAATTGTTTGTATAATATACACTTAAATTTGAAAAATTGCATTGATATCCATAATTTAATTTTGTATACTTATCACTACAATTTTATATTTGTACCTTATGCCTAAAATAAATATTCAATTTAAACTGAGACTATTTTCTCTCTATTTTCTATCTAATAGAGATTAAATTTAATTTCTCTCAACTCTCATCTCCTTCCCATCGTATGTGATAACAGCAGTTGCAATCTATCATGTGTCACCACCCACAATTAAAGTTAGAATTAGGGTTTTAAATTTTATCTTATTTTGATATTGTGATTTAGAATGGTATTAATATATAGATTGTTTGATGGTAACCTATTAGATCGCTTGTTGGTAATCTATTAGATTTACAATGAAATTCATTAATGATTAGTGATTTATTAGATTTATTACTGATTTGCTTCAAAAAAAAAGCTAGAAGAGTGACTCTTTTTAAATAGCAACAAGATTATATTAGCTTAAAGTTGTATTTAGATGTTATTTACAATTTAATTATTTTGATGAATTTAAATAAAATTATTTGAATTTTTAGTATTTTATCCAGTAAAATTATAATATTTTTTAAATTACATTTTTCATTAGGACCATATTTTTTTAGATTCAAAGCTTCCAAAAATATTAATATAACTTTGCATGTAATAAATATAATAGAGTCATTATTTTGGTGGATCCGTTACATAAATAGAAGTTAAAGTAATTAACAAAGAAAATTTTTGTATAAAATAAAACTTAGTGGTCGTGTAATTTCTGACTCAACAAAGCACTTACCTTCTACATTCAAGACTATGCAATCAAACCTATCACGATGCTAATAAACCCAACGAGTATAGGGGATTGCACACCAACATTCTTAAAACGTGCATATGAATTGGATAATAAAGAGGTAAGACATGTCAGCTTCAAGAAAAACCAAAATTAGTGGAGGCCAAAAACCTCGAGAAAGCATGAAATCCTCTCCACAAAATGTCTTTGTTTTATAAATTATTTTGCGGCGATGGAATCGCAGCTACTTTTTAAAATATAGGGAAAAATATTGAACAAATAAATTTGAAAATTGTTATAAAGAGTGAAAAGATCATAGTAACAAAATTTGTGAAGAAAAAAAGAGAGGAAAACCATGAATCTTATCATATTGATATGAGGTTAGAAATAAATATAATACGATAAGAAAATAGGTTACCGATCTATTTATCTTTGTAAAATACATAGTTTAAAAGTGAAAATAATTTTAATAAAATAAAATATACATTAAAAATTGGATTCAGTAATAAAATAAAACTAATATTTTTTTTTAACAAATGTGTATGACTTTATCATTTCATTTTATATAATATAATAAACTTATAATCTATTGAAATTATATATATTTAAAAAATATAATTATTATTAAAAATTATAAAATATTAATTTACATTTTCTTAAAAAATTAAATATAATTTTTTTACAAAGACAGTTGTCATTTATATAAAACATATCGTATCTTTATTTAACTTATAGGTATTATTTTGTATACTATCATTTTACAAAAAATAAATTAATTTACCTAAAAAATTTCATAGTTTAATTATATTTTTATTAAATTATAAATTTTTGAAAAAATATTACAAGGATATTCGAAAAAAAAAAAGAATGATTTCATCACTTATAAAAAAAGTATCATCATATTGGTTAACAAATAAATTAATTTTTTTGATATTTTTTATTTTTGTTTTTAAAATTGTAGAGTTATTCACTTCAAGAGTTTTTATATTTTTGTTAAAGGTAAAATTAAAAAAGGTTTTTAAAAAGTAATTAAATAATTGGTATAAAATACAGTTTTAGTCCCTCATTTTATTAAATCTACAATTTCTAAACATGCTACCTCTATTTCTATTTAAAAATTTTGAAAAAATAAAAATGCCACAAAAAATTAATCACTTCAATTTTTTAAAACAAATAATTATTTTACTTTTTTTTGAAATATTTAAAACAAAAAAAATGTAATTTAAAAAAATTATTTTATTATTTTGAGAAACTTTTAAAAAAATTAATTTTTTAAATTATTAAAGTACTATTATTTAATTTTAAAATAAATTTAAATTACAAGTTAAAGTAATTTTCTATGTCATCGTGTACACACTATTAAAATAATTGTCACATCATTAAATTTATAAGAGAATTAAATGTCAACAATTTTAGAAATAGAGTGATCAAAATTATTGAAAAAAAAAAAACAAAATTACATATTTGATAAAATAAAGAGTCAAACGGCATATTAGTCAAGATAACTATTGCGTATCAAAGTAACAAAATAAAATACAAAAAAGAGGAAATGAACACAACATTTATGTGCAAAATCATGAACAAATAAGGATAACAAAATGATGTACCAAAAATAAATAATTTTTGCTGAGTGAAATAAATTATAAGATATATCTCTAAAACCAATAAGAGAACAATTACACTCATCTCTACCTAGTGTAAATAGTGAGTTTGTGTCTTCCGTATAATACGAGTTCGATACCTGTACCGCCTCCACACACTTCCACTATCAATTGAGCTACTTGTAATAATAAATTCATGTATATCTTTAACAATAAATTCATGTGTTTTCATTGGTGCAGGAGACTCACATAGGAGTAATTTCTGTTAAAAATATTTATTTTTAATAGGTGTTAGGTGTTGGAGTCGTAGTTTATGGAGACAGTCAAAGCGTAGTTTATATCGTAAATATTTACTTTTAATTGGTGCCAGACAACTAAAACGTAGTTTTGTTGGAACATGGATACATACATCCAAAATTCTAAATAATTTTTTAAAATATATTGTAATTTTTCTGTTTGATCTATTTTATATTACCGTTTTAACTTTGTACAAAACTCAATAATTAATTGTAATAACATTTCTCTCTTTTATATTTTTCATATCTTATTTCTAAACATATTACTCATACTTCTCTTTTCTGTTATCCACATTCTCTCTTATCTACATCCACTACAAGTCATGTAGCTCTCTCATCTTCAGGTTTTTTAACATAATATTTGTTTTAATTAATGAGTATAGGATAGTGGTCTCAAAAGTAAATTTGTGATATGACATATGAATTTGATTAAATATATGGAGTTAGATAAATTTTATATGAAAAAAATATTTATATTAAAAAAATTGGAAAAATGAATAAATATTAATTGTAACAAGATTGTGAAAATCAAATTATATAAATCTATAGAATAATTGTGATTTGATATATTTTAATCAGTTATGATGAATTTCGACTAAATCTCACATGAAATATGTTAATATATATATATATATATCTGTTAATTAATATAAATATTATGATGTATGTTATTGTAATTTGAGTTCTATAGCCGGTGTATTTTATCAGTATAATTGTGATTGTTGTGTTATCGTTGCTGAAATATATGTTTTAGTCTAATATATGAAGGTGATATGCTATTTGTGCATATTTTCTTATCAAATGAAATGTATCATGTAGATTGATACATGTAGATCATCATTGCATCATGTAGATTGGTATTATGAACTAAATGTATTTTAACTAGTTTTTAATTATTAAAAATGTCAACCAAATTTTAATATACTACGTGGTGGATCTTCTCGGGAGCGAACTGTGGCCATAACACCCCTATATATATTATATTATATTATATTATATATATATATATATATATATATATATATATAACGATGTATTATCAATCATTTTGTGTTATATATAAAATATAATAACAATTTATTCTCCGTCTCGTATCATTTATACTAATAAAATATAATAAAATTAATACAACAAACTCTATATGTAAATAAATTACCTATTGAAGGATCTACAAACTAATATCGAACATACAAACTTTAACACCTTAATTAAGAACTCAACTACTAACTATTAATAAGCTTTTATATATTAACCATTGATATATGATATATTGTGATACTATTTTTTAATTGTGATTTTTTTTAATTAATATGTGTATTTTTTTAGGAGTGATACAATGTTTAAATATAAGAAAATTGATGCATTTTTCAAGAATAAAATTTTCGATAAATATGAATATCGTAAAATGGATATATTTTATTTGATTGAATTGTTTGAAGTTCTAAAAATTTGTGTAAATTGTGTGACTTGTGAAAATTGTAAAACTTGTGAGAATTTAAATTCTAACATTTTTAACTTGTCTACTATATATGAATCGTGTGAAACTCTAAAAAAAATTATATGATTTTTAAGAATTTTAATTATAATATTTTAGTTAATATTTTTCGCTCGCCCACTCCCCCGATATTTTGTATAAGATCCGCTACTGACTACATCTTTATAATAAGGGCTAAGATTTTTGTTCATCAATATATTTTTGTAAATTTACAATTTATAATTCTTATATACAATATAATATTGTACTTTTTATTTATCCATTAAAATTTAAAAAATTTAGTCACCCCACAATTTTAGTTATAAGCTTCACCACTATTAGAGATATGAGCAATAAATGATATTGAGCACAACGAATTCTTCGTCGAGAACGATAGAAGTGATTGTCTCTCATTATTAAATTTGAATTCGCTATGAGTTCATAAATTATAAAACTTTCACAAATGATAGTCATGTTGGGATGGATCGAACAATTAAGGTTGGTTAGTCCAAAATATTTTTAAATCAACTCGCAAAATATTATATAAATAAAAATATTTATATATCAATACTTGTGTAGGTGCGAGTAATTACTACAGTGTTGTGTAATAAATAATTAATTATTTTAATCTAAATTTGTATCTATAATTTAAAAATTTGAAGGTTATATTTGGTAAGATAAAAAACGAGGTTATAGTTTATCGATTATAGTTTATAAACTACAAAGTATATTTTGTAAGAATCATTCATTCGCTTATAACGTTTTTTGATAATTTATATTTTATATATTTGTCATTTCTCCTTTCAAATATATATTTATTATTGTAACTAAAATTATTATTTACCTTTTATAATTTATTTATTAAAATTTTAAATAAATAGTTTTAAAATTTGAATATAAGTTTATTAAATAATTAATAAATAATTTATTTATTAAAATTTAAAATAAATAAATAAATATATAAAATGTTAAATTAATAAAAATAAACTTTAAAATACTACTCTAAAATATTTGTAATATTGATTAATAAAATTATTTTTAATGAAAAAATTTAAATGCTATTTCATATTTTAAATAATTAAATTATCAATTTTAAATACTTCAATTAATTTAAAAACTATAAACTATGATGTATAAAACAATTTTACCGACCCAGACCTTATTATTCCTGTTGCAAATAGTTTTTGCGGATGTCGAAAAGACCAAGGTCCACTTGCCATCCCTAAAATTGGAGAAACACATGATTTTTTACAAAAGATTTGACCCAAAAATTGGATATGATAAAGAGAAATCAAATGGCCAAGTGGGAATTTGAACAAAGTGGGTTGAATCATACTTGGTCAGAATCTATTGGCTCACGTGGCTTCTCTCGTTGTTGTTATAGATAGATATCGTGGCCATGGATGGAGTGGCACAAATTTTAATTTGAACCATTTTTATGTCGTGGAAACCACTTCTATCTCACTATATATAAAGATGAATATTGTATTAAATATTAGTTAATCAAGGAATATCAATACTATTATTTCAAATATTTAAATTTAAAATTTTACAATTATATAGATTAATTATAATTATATTTATTATTTTTTAAAATAAAATAATATATAAATATTAACATCAATATTACATGCCACTCATTCTAATGTTTTATATAAAAAATAATTAAATTATAATTAAATTAGTAAAAATTAATGTATATTATAAAAATATTTGGATAGAATATGTTGATATTAACATATTAATATTGACAATAATTTAAAAATTAATTTTTTAAAAATTAAAAAATAATTAAATATAATAAAAAGTTAATATAGTAATAATTTAAAAAATATTTGTAACTTAATTTATATTTAAAATAAAATATACTTATAAATGTTTAAATGGACATAAATCATACACCAAAACACTTATTTCATAAGAAGCGTTAAATTTGCTGACTTCTTGCTAGCATCAATATTTAGTGGATTGATAATATCAGCATGTAACTTGGCGGTTTTCTTCCACGTGTTTGATCAACTTTAATCTCAATCTTTATTTATTGATCTATTTTGTTGTTCTAACTAGTTTGGTTTTGGTCAAAATTTGTTATTAATTGATTCATATTTTATTTCGTTTATTTCGCGATTTGGTAGGTGATATATATATTTTTGTTGCCGTGAATAATTATTTTTGGGGAGAAAAGATACTTACATAAATTAATTTGAAATTATTAAAGAAAGGGTTTACTCCTAAATTCATTTATCACATCCATTTTGCGAAAATTATGCAATTCCAGAGAAAAAAAAAGTAACAATTAATTGATGCGTAAAAATATTTATATACTTTTTTAATAATACTTCTCATAACTTTTTTCATAAACTACTTCTCATAATTTTTTTAATAAAACATAACAGAAAAGATTGAAATATTACTTTTTATTACAAACTCTTTGAAATAGAGTTACGATTAATAACAATTGTGTGACTTTGACGTTGAAAATATTGCACGGATGCAAAGAAAGTTATTATTTATTTTATTTGTTTATATAGGAATGAAAGCAACATATTTAGGGTATGGGTAGGAAATTATATATAATATTATTGTGTACCATATACATTGATTAAAATGTGTGCTTTTCAATCAAATAAATCCAAATTGAGAAGGGGAGAGAGGTCTGATAAACCTTCCTTTTAAAAATAAATAGGAAATCACTATTTATCCTTATTTCCTTCCCGATATATAATTGATTTGATTTGACTTGATTTGATTTGTTTTTATATGATATATTTTATTATTTATTTATTTTCCCTTCCGAGGTCATATATAAATACACATCATATCCTTGAATAGGTGCAATTCGAATTCCAAGGCAAAAACAAATTCTGTTTTATTGTTGAGAGAGAAAAAAGGAAGAGAAGATGGATTCAAAGAAAAGTGATGAAGAGGTTCATGTGGTTCTTGCTGTTCATAGCCAAGTGATCAAAATTAAGAAAGAAATTGAGAAAATCAAACACCCATCATTGGAAGCTGAATTGAAGATGAGAAGATTCAGAGATGTTAATCGTATTCGTTCTCGTTCACCACTTGGTTTGGCTGAAAGGATGATCCTTCTTGGTCACTCTTAGAAATTAGTATTATTATTATTAAATATACAGACAGACATCATCTTAGGTTAGCTATAGTCAGACACTTCCCTTTCGAAGTTCTCTTTCTTCTGTCTGTCTTTCTTTCTTTTAATTTCAATAGTTTCTTTGAGAAACTTCTTGTACATGTTTTTGCTGGCAATTAACTAGTATTATATGGTAGTTAATGGTTTCTCTTATTAAACTCTCTTCTCTTCCTCTGTTTTTTTTTTGTTATGATTGATTGGCTTCCTCGTTTCCGAACAATATTTTTATTTAATTAATTTTTTATATTAATGTGTATAATTAAAAGTTTGTGTACAAATATTACTTGTTTCTGTTGATCATTCGTATGAGTTCCTGTTGTAGTCGATGGAAAGAGATTTGGATTAGAGATCTAATACGGAACTTCGTTATACGGTAACACGTGATACAAATCTCAACCTCCACGTATTCAATCAAAAGCATTTACTGATTATTATTCATGTGAGATAAATATAGAATTCAAATATATAACAAATCATGTACACGTAATTTTCTATTTATTGTGCCGCGGTGGAATATACGTAAATATAAAATCTGAACCAGACATTCGATTTTGCAAATATTGTTTTATCAGACAATAAATTATGCGTATTAATAAGTGAATCGAAACGAAAAAGAAAAAGTAAAGCAAATCTTCACATACTTATGTTGTGCCAGTCAAATAAACATCAATTAGTATCATAAGTCAAAAGAAATGAAATCAAAATCAAATAGTATCAATGATTGATTCAGTATAGAAAAATACTATCAATGAGTGACTATATAAAGAAATAATGATTTTTTTTTGCAGTAGAATAATGTAGGGAGGTCAAATACAATTCCTCCATATGTCGCATATTTATATTTGCCAAAAACAAATAATCAAAATATTTATATATCGATTTACATTTCCAAAAAGTGTTGATTTTTCTATTCCATCCCTTGCCATTTGTTATTCATCTTTTTCAATTTTTTAAATTTCCTTTTCGTATATACCATTAGTGAAAGATGTGTTTCTAAAATAAATCACAATTTTTCAATACAAAATTAATTATATTTCTTATTTGATGTGTCATTTTTTAAATTTCCTTTTCTTATATACCATTAGTGAAAATATATGTTTCTAAAGTATATCATAATTTTTCAATACAAAATCAAATTATATTTCTTATTTCATGTGTCATTCCTTAAAGTGATATATATTTTAAGACAAATAAGAGTAACAACTATCTTTAAAGAAAATATAATGGATCATACCAAACAAGTGTCTTTAAGACACTTACTAAACTAAAATAGAAAAAAAAATTAAATAGAAAAATTACTTTTTAAAATTTAAAAAAATTAATTACACAAAATCCAAAATATTATTTTCTTTTTAGATTGAGTGCACTTAAAACATTTGTTAGTATTTCTCTATAGTTAAAATTATATAAGTATATCAAGTAAAAAATTTATATTTGGATGTCTCTTCACAAGTATCAGTAACTTTTAGAGAATTTCTACTGTACATTTAATCTTTAAACTAATAATTAAATAAATAAAATTATTTCCTATAATTAATAAAATTATAATAACTAAATATTATTTATCAAGAGTGACAATAAAATAAAATTATTTTTTTTTTGAATTATTATTATTCATAATAGTGAATATTAAATAAATTTAATTAAAATGTAAAAAAATTAATATAATGCTTATAAACAACAAAACTATATTTTTTCTTATAAAATAGTTTTCCCTAAAATACAAAAGTCAACAAATAAACTCTTTAATTTATAAAAATAGTCGTAAATTAATTGATTTATAGAATAAATGTACCAAAACCCTTCAAGTTGTGAATGTATCTAGAAACTCTCTAACTTTTAAGTTTTAAATATGGTCTTACTCATTTTGATATATCTATGTAGAGAGATATCAAAACAATTCACATTACAAGACATGAGAGGATTCATACCCTAAGATAAAACAAAAAGGCATTGAAGCAAAGGCGATATGAGAATATTCAAGGGAGAAAGAGAAAAGGGAAAACTGTCAGAGATTGATAGGATGAGATTCATGACAGCAAGTGTTCAATACCACTTAGCTTTCAGCAGTCACTGTCTCCTTTGATGAAAGAAGCTTTACCCTCCTTGAGAGATTTTTCATTACATCTATAATTACAGACTTCTTTTGGATTCTGAATTGAATGGCTAGTTCTGTTGAACCTGAAGCACCCTGCTTCAATAAAGATTCATCATCCATTAACTTGGTGGGAAAGTGTCCCAGTGCAATGACACACAGAGCAATCAGAGTACGAAATACTGCAATGTCGTTTGCAACACCAAGTGGAGCCTCAGCATCTAAAGACTTGAGTGTGTTGAGGTCATACTTTTGAACAGTTTCCATATCACTTGTAAGGAGTACTCTCAGTGCAGCTAACAAGCGCCCTTCTATTATTTCTTGACCACCTACACTCACCTGTAACGAGAAAACAAGTATATCAATTTGTGATCTTATGGTTCTTGTGCTAAGATCGACCGATTAATATGAAAGTTAGTGATTAACCAAGGGTAGGACTCAAGTGTTTAATAAGTTTCAGTAAAGGGCGAATCGTTTAGCAGAATCCGAGTTCAACCTTGGTTGAAAAAATTCTTGGTCAGCTTTACTTACCTCCTGGCCGAAATTCGGATTATCAAGGCCCTTTCTCCTGAGAATCAGAGGGTTAAAAAAAACAAAAAAAACAATGTATTGGCAAATTCGTTACTAAAAAGGCCTTAATGAACTGAGGGAAAATGGATGACTAAAAATAATGGATTATGGATTTATGTTTATGCATTAACAGAGAAGAGATTAAATCTTTGCTGAAATATACAGGAAGCTTATATAATAGAAAAGGGCACTTATTTAACATCCAACAGTACTTTTCATTTATAAATAGAGACAGAGAATTTTGGGGAAGAGACCTTAAGATCTGGAGCTTCTCCAGCTAGATTTAGCTGAGATAAAATAAGTTGCTGCCACGGAGCAGGTGTGGAGAATTTTGGTGAAGAAACTCCAGCTGCAATACTTGCAGCATCCAAAAGAGCGCCATCATATTTGAGCTCGATACAGTCATAAGGGTTTGAATGTATCACAAAACCATAATCAAGAAGGAAAAGATCGTTGCTTAAACATCCATAACAAAGTAATAAAGGGTCATCTTCTTTGATTGCTTTCTCAGCCACAACCTAAGGCAAAGATTGAATCACCCAGCAAAGATAAATCAATATTTGTTTCTAAAAAGCAGAATTTGTTATGTGCGTGTATCTGGGAAAGGGGTCATGCAGGAAAGAGTATAAGAAAACCTGCCTTCACCCGCATCTTTGTGCTACCGGCCTCTTGTTCCTGAACAATTCTAGCATTCGGATTGAAACTATGATTACACATGTCAATTAGAGGGAGCATCATGGGTATGTCAAAGTTTATCCCATTTGATTGCTTGTTACCATGTAACCGGAATGCTCTAGACGAGACTGCTGACATTGCCCATCCAAGAGACGACGCATCTACTTCTTGGCCACCAAAAGGATGTTTATCTGGTGCAAGACCAACTAGTGCACGCTTGACTTGTTGCTCGAAATCAAGAAGAAACCGGCATCTTTTGTTTACCTGTCTCGTGATTCATGAAATTGAAAAAAAAAATTAGCTGCCATACTGCAGGTTTGCAAAGCATTCAAAATAATTATTAATAGATACCGAGATAGACAATTGTAGCTTGTGGTGTTGGTTACAGATGTTAGGTATCTTATGACTATTTCAAATGGTTTAAAGAGAACAAGTTGCTCATTGCTCTTGTGAGGACTAAGCTAAGAGCATAGTTGTCAATTTTAGATAGAGGCGGAAAGAGGCCAAATTCGAAATTGGAAAAGCGTCTGGCGGGATAACCATTGTTTGAACAATTTTTGAATAAATTACATGATTAATACTATAAACAACTAAACACATAGTTGAAAACCCCTAACGTGATTTAGCCCAAATTTTACCACTGATTTTTACAGTGATTATTGTTTCTTCTGCTCTCCTATTTCTCTATTCGCCTTAAGCTAAGCGGCTCTAATCAAAGGCTATCTCTCTCATCTCCCCAATAGCAAAGTGAAAATAGATGCATTGCTCATAGTTCAACAGGTTCTTGATTATGCATGGTATACTTAGTACTAGATTTATTTGAGTTTATTTAGACATAAACACTTATGAGATTGCTCGTGAACACAATTTATGACATGTACATAAACTATTTTTAACTTATTTTCACAAGCTCACAAGGATAGCTTGTGAAAGCAATTTGACTGTAATTTATCTTTTATTACAGAAATAGCTATTACGGAAGCACTTAAATAATAAGTGATTATATGTTACAGATTAAGTTCTTAATTAAGATATTTATCCAATTACGACAATATTTTTATTTCTCTCATCAAAATGAAAAAGTACAAAATATTTTTTTTTATACTATTTCATAAAATTCAGTCCTAAACGATTAACTATAAACTGTACCTGGTGAAGAAGAGGAGCGTACTGCAAATTCTTAATATCTTCCCCAGGAAAGAAAATAGGAACAGTGTAAGACTCTGGAAGATTACTTATATATGGCCACCAAAAAGACCCAAGTTTGGCCCTTTCATGAAGAAGCTTCAAACCTAGTTTCATTGCCCATAGTTCATCTGCCAAATGCTACCACAATATCCAATCAATTGAACTTGTTGAAACTCAAACAGTACAAATTAAGTTAATAATGAAATTAAAAGATAGAGAAATGAAATTTACCGGGAACGTGGTTGGCGAATTGAAGTAGGAGAGAGTCGGAATCGGTGAAGTGTAAAGGAATATGTTGAGGTAGAACAATTAGGTCAGTGCCGATTGGGATTTCTTCGTTAACGATTAACCCTAGACCGTTGGAAGAGTCGAATTGTGATATCTTCACCGCGCGGTGAACGAAACCACCTTCTCTTGTTACCCATTTGATGAGGTCGTGTGGTTGAGGAACTAGTCGCGATGATGCGTATGTTAGCGGACGCACGTGGCTTAACGACGACATTAACATTGCCGCCTTCAAACTGCCACCAACCATAACCACCAAATTCTCACTACTGTGCCACTGCAATGCTACCCTTCGCTCTTCAAGGTTCAAGATATTATTATATTTTTATTTGAGTTAAATTAAATACAATTTCAGTCTCCTATTTTGCCTTAATTGTAATTTTGTTCTTTGGTTTACCAATATAATTGTCCATTGTAAAACTTAAAGAATATTCGAAATTTTAACAATGATGAATTACACTTTTCGTGATTTGAACTTTAGTCGTTTTTATTTTAAAGCTGATCTGATTAGTTTTAATATATATATCATTTGTTTTTATTGAACGAAAAATAATTATGCTAAGTCTTCAACCTTAAAAATGGGAAAAACTAAAAACTTCTAATTCTATTTCTAAATCGGTAAATTTAGTCTTTTTTAAAAGGAAACAACATAGTACGTTTTTTAAGATTTTTTTAGAGTTGTTCTTCCTTAATTTGTTACTTTCATTGATTATTTCTTGAACTTAGTTATTATTTCTAGTCCTTATTCATTATTTCTAGTCCTTATTCATTAATTATTCCGTCATGGTAAGGTATAAGTTCCGTGATTGTACCTTTTGTTTTTAATTCTTTACATTTAAATCATCACATACAATGATTTTTATGATCGGCGATTAAGTCTTTTTATGTTTATCCATCCGAAAGTCTAAGTTTATTAATTTGAAGTTTTTTAGTTTGATCCTCGTCCCATATAATAACACTATTCACATTTTGAATTTTTAGTGAATCAACAAAATAAAACTATCGACAAACTTTTCATTTGACTTATTTTGTAGTACATATATACGGGTTAATTTATTAATATATCTTTATTTTTTAGAAAAATAACCATATTACCTTACATTGAATTTTTTTAATTAAAATACTCTGCTTTTCAAACCTTGTAGTCTGCAATCACAAAAAAAATTGTAGCCTGCAATCACAAAAAATAAAATTGTTTTTTTTTAGCAGCATGAGGTCGCTATGACCATGAAAAATAAAATAAAATACTTATAAAATATATTAAATTAAAGAGAATAAAAATACAGTAGATGTATCAAACCAACAAACCTATTATATTATTTTAACATATTTATTATAACAATAAATTATTCACTTAATTTCAGGTTGAATTAAAGAGGAAAAAAATCAAGAGTCAGTTGTTAATAAAATAGAATTAAGTGACTAGTTTATATGCAAAATATGAAAAAATTATTATAATAATATAAATTTATCTGTAAAATAGGATCATATAATTAACTATTTCTCTATTTACAAATTGGGATCACAATTTTTATTTATTAGATCATGAGAAAAAAAAATAGAAGAAAGTTGTTAACAAAATAAAATTAAATGTTAATTTATCTACAAAATATGATAGAATTATTATAATAATATAAATTTATCTATACATTGGAGGGAGTTATTAAAATAATATAACAAATTATTTATTTTGGCACATCTATTTATCCGTATTTTTTTCTTCATAAATTTAATGTATTTTATTTTTCAAAATATTTTCAATCAGTTAAAATGAGAAGAAAAAAATTCAAAACCTATAAATAGTGGCATTATTTTGATTTTTTTTAATGTAGGACAATATAATTACTTTCCTAAAAAATAAAGATATATTAATAAATTAACCCATATATACTATTTACTTTGATCCTAAAACCTTGAAGAGAAATTTTAGTTCCATACTTAATCTCTGTTAAATATTGATGTAAATGATACTTGTTGTATCTCATAGGAAGTGTGACAGGAGTGGTTGGCATGTAGCATTTCTCAAAATTGATGTGCATTTTTAACTACCATTTGTAAACCTTTGTTTCAATTTGATATCTTTCACTGTCATTATGTTTTTTTCTCTCTCTTCCTTTGGCCTTTCAAGTATAACTGTTTTGTCTCTGCATTCAGACTGTTTATCCAAAATGAGAATCTCCTGTCAATTTCATAGTAATTTTTCCTTTTACATGTCCCAATAGGCTTGTACTTTCAAAAATAATAAGAAACTTTACAATACACACTTTTAAAAAAGTTTTCTTGTTAAAATATGTATACCATGCTGCAATCGACTTCGGCAACTGTACCAAAATTTCAAATACCTATTGATAACATTCCAAATTGTTCATTGATACCCATGATTCTTAATTAACATTATATATACATATAAGTACTTCCACCTCTTACAAATAAATTTAAAAATATAATTAATAAAACCAACAACTAAAAAAAGAGAATAATTCATGTACATAAAACATAAATAAATAAAATGAAAACTCGTGATGAAATCTACTACAAGAATTTAAATTATCAAATAATATCGTGAAAATTTAGCATGTTTTCCATTCTATAGACAAAAGAAAATTATGAAAGCAAAAAAAAAAAAATGACTATGATTTTTGGGAATAGGAAATAAAGGCATAAAAAAGAAAGAGGCGAATGAGTTTCATTCCATAGGTTCAGGTTTAACCCTATCAGTTGTATCATGACGAGAACCCATCATCATCATCATCCTAAACTCCTCAAAATCAATCATTCCATCACCGTCGCTATCAACGCCGCCGATCATTCTCCGGCACTCAGCCAACGAGCACTCTTCACCGAGACTTCTCATCACCGTATTAAGTTCTTCCGCAGTAATAGAACCGTTACCGTCCATATCAAATACTGCAAAAGCGTCCTTCAGATTCTCCAAAATCTCATCGGAATCAACGCCTTTGGTGTTGAGTTCAATGAATTCTTGTAAACTGATGCATCCGTCGCCGTCGCCGTCGACTTCGCGGATCATGTTGTCGAGTTCTTGTTCTGTTGCGGGTTGACCTAAGCTTCCCATAATGGATCCGAGTTCCGATGCGGAGATCTTGCCGTCGCCGTTGACGTCGAATTTTTTGAAGACTTGTTCGAGTTCACCGGCGAGACGGGCGCGTGAATGCACGGAGAGTGACGTGGATCGGGAAGGTGTTGAAGATGCCGATGGGATCATGTCCTTGGGACGGTTGAATAATGATTTCAAACCCATTGAGTAATAAAAAATAAAAGATACGATAATTCAATTTTTTTTTTCGTTTTGTTTGAGATGAATGAATGTGGGAATGGGAGAAAAGAGAGGTTAGGTTAGGTTGGGGTTGGGAAGAATCAATTGATTAAACAATTTGGTGATATGTTATTTTGCTTACTAATGTTTGTGTGATTTGGCTATATTTAGAGAGGTATTTGTTAATTTTAGGCGGCCCGATCGGTATATTTAGTTAATCCACCTCTTCTTCTTTTCATTCATTAATTCATTTTAGCCACGATTGGAACATGACAATCATTTTAGACGGAACAAGACTCAAAATTCACACATACCTACCTGTCTTCAAATCCAAAATGGATGAAAATATAAACCTGCAACATCTAAAAAATTGAAAACTGCATAAAATTGAATAATTTTGATATTCTTTAATGTCTTAGTGAGGAAACCACATAGACTAGATTTTGAATTTATTTTTCATAATCGAACCAAAACCAAATCAGGATCACTAATTTTTATATTATGATGATATATTATGTATTTATATATTATTTATTAATTTTTAATTTTTTGCTAATAGTTTTTATCAATTGATTGTTATTTTATGTATTTAAAATATAGTCGATCATTTTTATTCTGTAATGTTAAATTTAAGTAAAAATATATTACATCAAATCTACTATTTTACTGTATTTTTATAATATTAATATTAAAAATTTATTTTTGTAATTATAAATTAAATATTAAAAAATTGATAAATCTTTTAAAATTAGCTTGAATTTTTTTTATTTGCCAATTCAAATCACACCAAGAAGACTCTTAATACCAATTGTATTGCTGGGTTGCTTAAAATAAAATAAAAATATCGACGTAGGTAGACTTAAAGCAAATGATTCGGCCCAAATGATTATCATTGGCTACATGGTAGTGAAATAGCTTTAGGATTTGAAGATAACAAACCAATAAGGAAAGTATTTACTATGAAGAGTACATTTCATCAAATATAATTTAGGTTTAGTGAAAAATTATATTTACTAATATTACGATGTCTACTCAAAGGTTAATTACAGTGGCTCTATCCATAACACTTTGTATTAAGATCAATAAATATTTTATCAGTTTTATTATACTGAATTACAATGACTTTTAAGTTAATATAAAATCAAATTAAGTGAATTCATTCGGAGGACTCTTGTTACCAAATAATTTGAGGTACAAATTTGTTGTGCACAATGGGGTTCGCCCCTCATAAGCCATATACTAAATTTCACTTTCATAATTCAGTATACTCACAAACCATATTATCACTTTATCTTATTTTTGAATTATAATTTATTTGCATGTACCACTACCACCCCTTAATATTATTATAATAAAAGAGTACTAGAAGTCAAGAGTCAACACAATTAATCATCGTTGTAGGTGATCAACTTTGTTTTCCAAATAAAACATTGTATTAAATTCTATTGAAAAATGTGAGAGTTAATCATATGAAACACAATGGGGTTCGCCCCTCATAAGCCATATACTAAATTTCACTTTCATAATTCAGTATACTCACAAACCATATTATCACTTTATCTTATTTTTGAATTATAATTTATTTGCATGTACCACTACCACCCCTTAATATTATTATAATAAAAGAGTACTAGAAGTCAAGAGTCAACACAATTAATCATCGTTGTAGGTGATCAACTTTGTTTTCCAAATAAAACATTGTATTAAATTCTATTGAAAAATGTGAGAGTTAATCATATGAAATATATTTATTTATATTAAACATTAAATAAATATATATATATATATATATATATTTATATTTATATGTATATTTAAGAATTATTTAAATTGAACTAATTTACACATGATAGTAATTCCGTAAAAGATTGGTGAGTTAATGTTACATGTGGCTTTCTACTTGGTTTTAAGAATTTAATTAGTTATTTATTATTAAATTAATAATTATTAATAATAATACAAAACTAATATTTTAAATATAAAATAATTTATACCACAAATAAATACAAAAAGGAAAGTAATTGATTGCTGATTTATAGTTTAATTGTTTTATTCATTTAAGAAACAATATATTTTCTACACATAAATGAAATGTTTTGTAATAGTTATTTAAATAGAACATTTAATTAAACTTTTTAATTTCAAATGAAATCATCTTGAATTGAAAAAAATATCACACCACAAAATATTTTAGTTTTCTATAAAAAAACATTTCCTTTCAAATGTGTTATTTTACTCTTTTAAAAATGTATTTAACTATGAATATTTTCTTATTCAAAGAGAAATTATTTTAAAAAATTTGAGTTTGAGTCACGCCTTAAACAATTATTTATCTGACATTGCTTATCATTTGATTAAATTTCAAAATATCAAAATCTTATTCCCTTGAAAACCCAAAAATTGAGACTAAAAACATTTACAAAACAATCTTAATCTACGTAGTTTTTCATAAAATTTATCTTAATGTTTGTTTTTTCGTATTTTTGATACTTTTTGCTTTTCAATTTTGACTTTTGGTTCTTAATTAGTATTATTGTAATTGAATTCATTTTTTTGGGTACAATTGTCGAATTCGTTTTTATTTATAGACACGTATAATTTATATATTAAATCAAGTCATTAACATTATAAATAATATATTTTTAGTTATTTCAATGATCGTCCATTAAATCTTATACCTTTTTATATTGGTTATTATTTAAATAATTGTTTTCTCCTAGATGACCAACTTATCAGTATTAAATTTGCAACATCTGTATAAATTTGTTTATACATTATTAAGTGAAACAATCTATAAACAATATTTTCATAAAAATCACTAGACGATATATATATATATATATATATATATATATATATATATTGTTTGACCTAATCATGAAGTCGATTAAAAAGGATGACTAATTTTCTTAATATGTTATTTGACTACATTATGCTCTCATTTTACACATTTGAAAAAAAGTATAATTATAACTTCAAAATAATACAATTACAAAACTTAAATACTATCCATTGACATTAATTGTAATTATTCCAAACTTGATTTTGTATTCAAACCATCTCAAAACAATTTTTACCACCACAATTTAGATTAGCGATTAACGTTCATATTTCTCCTCCCACACAGGAATGACAAGATAACCCCGCAATCATGAGTACCCACCTGAATTTGCTTGATTTGGATGAAAATTTTTTGTTTTGATTGAGTGGAGGTGCAGATTTTTACTGAAATTAAAAATTAGGATTTGAGGGTGATGATATCAACTTCGTCCCCGCATTCACTCTGCAAGTAATATTATTGTACTTTTTAAATTTTATATACATATATGTATTGAATATACTTCGTATTTTTTTTAAATATTAAAAATTATAATCTTATATCTATAGAAAGTATTTTTTAATTTTATTATTGTCTATAATAATAATTTTGTTATATTAATTATAATAGATATAATTTTTAAATTTATAATTATATATACAAGTGGGTACGGGTGTGGGCGAGAAAATCCGAATTCCATTACAGACGGAGATGAAGCCTAAATTTCATATCTATTATGCAACGAGAACGAATACAGATTTTTTTTCAATTAATCAGATACAAAGGTGGAGGAGAAAAAATCTGTCCATGTCACGTTGCCATGCCTACTCCCTCGTACATAATTAGAGAACCAAATCTCTTATATGTGGGTGTATTCGTGCGTTGGATTAACCAAGCAAACCTTAATAAATACTCACCAAAGTTAAATATGAGTATATTTATAACACTTGATTCGGGTGTACTCATATGAACCGAGACAGCAAATCAAAATAATAATAAAACGAACACAAAGCGGGGGGTGTTAACAGCAGCATCCAAAATAAACTGGCTAAAACAGGCCAGACTTTTGAGCAAGGCCCAAAATTGTAGACCCGAAAACGAAACCAATCAGTTACAGACCCAAAAAAAAAACTACACCACACAGTTTTTTTCCCCTTCATTTGGTAGGTGTGTTTAGCATCTTCGTGGATCTACGAATTTCCACTCCCATTTATCATTCATCATCAGGATCCTCTTAACAGTACCTTGTTTGCTTTGGCATCTCATCGCTGCTGGTAACACACTCTCCTTTTTTCCTTCACATCGTCGTTTCGTATATTTATTTACACTATGTGATCAATTGAAACCTCAAATGATTCGATTTGAAAATTAATTTATATTCCTCTTAAATCTGATACCTTAGGGTTCATGCCAATAATAATTATTCTGAATCGTTCTTTGTAATCATCGATTGACTTGAAAAACGAAATTAACTAACTACCTTGTTGATTTTTGCAGGTTCTGTATTTGCAGAAATGGCCGCATTCTTAGCTCGGAAATCACTTCTTGCCCTTCGTTCCCGCCAGCTCGTAAGATTACTCTTATTATTTTCTATTCTGTTTTATTTGCGGTTAAGTGTTGGAATTGGAGATGAACCGAAACCACAAAACTCTTAATTAACAACATGTGAACCAGTATATTGTTTTTCCCCCCTCTTTCTTGTAGTATATCTCACTTTTTTTTTCTTTTTATCATACATGTTTTTTTTGTGTGACGCCCTTAATGATTTTCTAGGTATAAGATTGTAAGCTTATTATGAATATATGGTGTTTATGCCAGTTTACTTTGTGAAAACATCTGTGTTTTCATTCTACCTTAATGAAAGACTCTTTAAGTGAAATATTGTCGTGAAGAGGAGATGCGATACTAATTAAATAATATGCATTTCCAAAAATAATGAAAATAATTTTTTGACATTTTCATTGTTTTTAGAATTGTAGACAATTGTTCACTGCAAAAGTTTTTTATCTCCTTGTTAACATAGTAAATGAAAATAGGAAATGTTTTCTAGGGTGAAAAGAATGTATAGTTTAATATGTTCTTCAAGACAACGTATGAAAATAATTTGTAGCTAATATGAAAACTAATTGACTTTATTTTATCTTTTGTTATAGAAATAACTTATTTATAAACACTTATAAGTTATATAATAAGCACTTATGCTATAAACTTTTAATTAAGTTGTTCATCCAAATAAGGCTTAAGTGTTGAAATTTGAAATCAAAGAAAGAGCATAAAACTCTTAATTAATAACCAAATGTAAACTATATTGTGTTTTCTTTCTTTCTTTCTTTCTTTCTTTCTTTCTTGTATTATGATATATCTAACTTCAATCTTTTAGTTATACATGTTGGATTGTTTTTTGTGATGCTCATAACAATTTTCTAGGTATAAAATTAAGAACTTATTGTGAATATACGTACGTTTTGTCTCTAGGATGAAAATGAATGTTTAGCTTAATAATATATTCCCTTATTGTTCTGCTTATTTAGGCTGTGGCAGGTCAGGGGCTGCACAGTCCCCAAAATTATGGCATGCGATTGAGTGCACACCTCTACTCTACCAAATTAGGTCTGTCATTTTTATCACCAATTTGTCTGTATTCTTATAAATTGGTTAGTAAACAAAATGATTGTTTTCTGCACCAAATCATCCATTGCATGTACAATGAGGGTGATGATTCTGTTTTTGGTTTGTCATGTTGTACAATAAAATTAATGAGCTACCTAGAATATGTACCGGGGTGGGTTTGGATGCAATGTTTCAAATAAAAAATCCCGCACTCATTTCAATTGGTTGTGCTGAAGAAAATGCATTCCACGCCCTTTCCCCCCACCATGGGTATTGCTGCTTGGCCCCATGGGTATCCCTTTGGGCTGACCCCAGCTCCCCAAAACTTCCCACCAAAATAAAGCATCTATTAATTGGGTCAAGGGAATGACTTATCAAACATTCCTATAGCATCTCCATTTGTTTTCTCATGTATGCGTTACATTTATGGATGCCCCCTTGATGTATATTTCAATTTTAGTTGCACCAACCGCAGAGGAAGAAGAAAGGGAGAAACTTGCAAAGGAAGTTTCAAAGGATTGGAGTGCTGGTATTTATTTAGGAGTCTTTCATTTTGAATTTGATTTTCCTGTTTTATATAATGCAACTATAATACTAAATCATTGTGGATGCTCTGGATGGCAGTTTTCGAAAGTAGCATGAACACACTTTTTCTCACTGAGCTTGTTCGAGGTCTAATGCTGACGCTGAAATACTTCTTTGACAAAAATGTTACAGTGAGTGTCTTGTTAACTGTTTGCTGGTCAATTCTGTTGTGACATATAATTAAATGCACGGCCTTTCTAATGCAGATCAATTATCCATTTGAGAAAGGCCCTCTGAGTCCTCGTTTCCGTGGTGAACATGCACTCAGACGGTATCCAACAGGAGAGGAACGGTGCATTGCTTGCAAACTTTGTGAAGCTGTAAGGATTTGATTGTTTATCCAATATTTTCAATTTAACAACGATATTCGCAAACATTCATACTACTAAATGCACAGCATTTTCCTGTGGCTTAAATGTTTTGTACATACTGACATTTACAAATGTAGCTTGTAGTTGGTTAATGTAGAAACAAATGCACCACTATTTTTTAGAGTAGAAGATATAAAGCTTTGGTAGTGCTATGAATCTGTGACATATCTTTAGTTGAATTAGATGTAGGAGAATGTGCTTGCAATCCGAAAGAATTAGAAATGTCTAATTTGGATACCCCAAATAAGGCTGTCAAACTCTCTTATTCTTGGATGTTTAATTGGTAGATTTTCCTATACAACAATCATAGCAATTTGTTTTATTGTGGCCCTTCGAAAACTTTTCTTTATAACCTGTACTACCGCAGCATTATCCCTCTAGTGTAGCCACGTGGGTCAAAAAAGAAGAGCTAGTAAAGAGTAGGGATAAGCAAAGCTATTAGATGCATTTCTCTGGATAACAACTCAGTCTCAAAATATAGTCTTTGAGCCCACAAATCACTATCCGGAGATATTGAAATCTAGTTAATACAAGTGATGCCAATTTTAGATTCAAACTCTCAATTTACCAGAAATTGAGTTATTAATGGACAACACGTCAGTAATAATTATGACAAATGACCTAATCTATCATACATATCCATCTTACTCTCTCACATTTTGGAAGTTGCAGTTGATACTCCTATACAACGACTATAGCAGTTTGTTTTCATATGGAACTTCAATTTTTTTTTTCTTCTCTTTCTATAACTGATTCTACTGCAGCATTATCCTCTCCTTTCAGTAGAATCAGCAGCTGCATCATTATTATTTTGTCCAAATAATCTTTTCTCGAACAGATTTGTCCTGCACAAGCAATAACAATTGAGGCTGAGGAGCGCGAAGATGGGAGCCGCAGGACAACTCGGTGAATTACCTTCCTTGTTTACCTTCCCTTCTGCTTCCCTGCATTCCTCAATTTTGTTCTAATTTATCTAATCTTTCAGGTATGATATTGACATGACTAAGTGCATCTATTGTGGATTCTGTCAAGAGGCGTGCCCAGTTGATGCCATTGTTGAAGGGCCAAACTTTGAATTTTCTACAGAGACTCATGAGGTTCCTTTTCATTTCCTTTATTTTGAAACTATATGAGTATCTGTTAGTGCTTGCCGTATTTGTTTCTCTCTTCTTTTTGTTTTTGATTTTAAGTACTACTACATCTGGAAGTGTGTTCTGGTAATTGTTTCTATGCTTATTACTGATTATATGTTTTAACTGTTAAAGGAGCTTCTATATGACAAAGAGAAACTGCTTGAAAACGGAGATAGATGGGAATCTGAAATTGCCGAGAACCTGAGATCTGAAAGCCTTTATCGCTGATAATCTTGTTTGATCCATGACTTTTGCTTATTCTATCTTATTGCGCACCGATAAATAAAATGATAAGTGAACGGTCTTGAAGAATTGTATGGATTAAGGATTGTTCTTCAATTTTTATTTTTTGTTGGGCAATTGTTGCATTTCTGTCATGCATACAGTTGTGGTGGCTTATTTGCCCTTGAAATCTTGAAACAAATGCGTAAATAATTTTAAGAATTCTACAAATAGATGTCTTTACTTAGTAGAAACTTGTGGCCTTCATTGATCCTTAGAAGTTGAAATGTAGCTTGCAGAATGGAAACACACTTGATTATTGGCTTCGATGATGATTCTTGTAATCTTCCATTGGCTTGGCTTGTTGATGTCATTCTCACTCCATCCTGTGTAGTGTTGTTACTTCATTACATCAGCATAAAGTATTAATATTTTATTTCGTGCAAGCATGTGATTATATTTAGATTTAGTTTCACTCTTGGTCCCTATTTAAGTACATTTACTAAAACAGCCTTTCTATTTTAAATTCAAACTTTTTGATCCCTAGATTATCACAATTGTTATAATTTTGGTTCCAATTTAGATTTTTGACCTTTAAATGGTGTTCTCTTAATCCTAAAATGATGATTTATCACCTCACTGGTAGTTTTTTTCCCTAAATCTTGGACAAACAAATTCCCATAACGTAAAACATGACTACACTCTAAGGCATTGGTTGGGAGTTTGAAATGGAAGACTTTCAGGAAGAAAAATGCAGGGTAATCTTTTATCTGTCAATTTATTTAAGAGAATAATTTTGTAAAAAATGATAAGAGAATGTGCAATAAATATATTTTTAATTTTTAGAGTATTATAATAATATAGAAAGAAGTTGAAGAATGTATCTAAATATTTCAAAACTCTTCTCAATACATTTTTTTTAATTCTCCAAATAAGGGGAGTTTTGTATAATTAAGAAAAATAACCTCCAAAATCCTCTGCTCTTAAAGTTATCTCTTCTTTTTAATCTCTCTTTCCATTTTTCAAAATCATCCTCTTCACTCTAAACTGGTAAACAAAGTCTAAGAATCTATTTGGGAACAGGATTATAGAGATGCTTCTTTTACTATTCAAAATGAAACAAATTATAAAATATATTATTTGTTTTTGTCGGTTATAAAATATTTCTAAATGTGATATAATTATTTATTATATTGTTCTTTTAAAAAAAATTAAATCACAAATATAACTTAAAATATAGACTCAACCTTTAAAAACTTTCAATATCCTCCTCTCAAACAAACCCTGATTTTTGAAACAGCCCCAAATCCCAACCATCTAGAAGACACTGTTGGTGATATAACCGGTTTATGCTTCTTGATGGGTCGGTTTTATGGACCCAATGTGCAATTGGGCCTTGGTTTATTTTTCAACTAAGTTTGTTTATGTTTCCTCCTAATTTACTCAAGAGATCTATTTTTAAGTTCAGAATGGTCAATCTGAATTAAGTATAGAAATATGTCAAATCACTCGACATAAATATACACCCTAATCTATATCAGATCCAAGTTAGACAATTTTCTTAAATAGAAAAGACTTAAATTTTTTTAAATCCTCTTTAACTAAAAAAATTATATAACAAGTCAAAACAAAGTTTTTTGAGTTTATTATATCGACTTATTTTCAATAAATATTATCATTACTATTATAATAGATTTTGAAGCATAAATTATATGTTTGATAATTTCTAGTAATTTAATAATTTTAGTCTACAATAATTTTTAATTAATACTATGTTAAATCTAAAAAGTATAATTAATTTTGTTAATTAATTTATTTGTTAGCCTTTTTAAAGATATACTTGTCATTATTTATTTTAAGATATTAACATTAATTAGACTCTAAGTAGGTTTATAAGCTTGGTGAGATTTTATAAAAGTAAGGCTAAAAAAATCTATAAGAGATCATAGACTTTAAAATTTTATTGGACAGTTCAAATTTATGTCTCAAAAATTCTAACTCGATTAATTCTATTTCCATCCTAATTTAATTTGGACATACATAGAGAAAATAAATTGCCTTTAGATAAACCCAATCTTGCCATCTAATTTTATTTGAGTCGAATCTTGCGTGATTTTATAAGGACAATACTAATAAATGTCCTTTTTAAAAATATTTGTTAAATTTTTTATTTATTTAAAAAGTAGTGTAGTCATATATAAAATGATAAATGACAACTTAAATAATCACTTGTATTACGTGCTATATCTAATCACTTGTTCCGTTTTCTGCCATAAAATATAATACAAATTCAGATTCACTTTTTACAAAATATATAAAAAATATCAATAAAGTTAAATTATAACATTTTAAAATCAATTTTGGGATTAAAAATGTTGCATTTAAACCCTACATAGTAATCATATAATGTCAATTAAAATTTTATCAAAAAATCTCCTTTAGTTCAATTGAAATCTATATTTTGCGACCGTCCAACTCACACAAAAATTATTATATTATTGTTCTATGTCACCCAATCTTTCTATTAATCAATTTTATTTTACTTTTTAGGTATTCTCATCAAGAACCACCTAGTTTTAATTTTTGGATGTTTTTATGGAAAATCTTTTTTTACTTTTTAGTTTGAATTTTTTAAATTATTTAATTTATATCGCTGAATTTTTTCTTCTACTTCTCTTCTAAGTCTTTATTCTTCTAAAAAAAATTAATTAATGATTGAAAAAATTAGACTTAATCTATATTTCAAAATCATAAGTTTTATCTTCATATTTTATTTCTAAAAAAAACAATTTTTTTTAACTGCAAACCCATATTTTTCCTAAAAAATTTGAAACATAATGATATATTGGATATTTTAGTAAAAAAAGATTAACCGGTAATGATTTATAGTTTTCTGTTACAAGTTGTTTTTATAAGTTTTTGTTGTCATATTAAAAAAAAAAACACTGCACGTACCTCAATATTCCGTTTTCTGCCATGAACTACAAATTGGGAACCACTTTCCACAAAATATACACAACTATAAGTAAAGTTAAATTCAGTCTCTCTTTTGGGACTAATAATGTTGATTTTAAAGCAACCCGAAAGTTATCTTACTTGCAAATCGAACAACAACAAGAAACTTCTTACACAACAAGAAGTAGCAATTATGTCGGGTCAAAATCAAATTTTTTCGAACAATCTCTTGCAGCCCAGTTGGAATGTATGTTCCGGGATTGTTCAAATTTTGATGCATCAATGGTGCAACGAGTTAGACAAATTCATGCTCATGTTGTTGTTAGTGGCATGAGTGATAGTCTTACATTGGGTTCAAGAATTTTGGGGATGTATATTCTTTGTGGAAGATTCAATGATGCTGGTAACTTGTTTTTCAGACTTCAATTATGTTATAGTCTTCCTTGGAATTGGTTAATAAGAGGTTTTTCTATGTTGGGTTGGTTTGATTTTGCATTGATGTTTTTCTTTAGGATGTTGGGTTGTAATGTTGCACCTGATAAGTACACATTCCCTTATGTGATTAAAGCATGTGGTGGTTTGAATAATGTTCCATTATGTAAGATGGTTCATGATTTGGCTCGGTCCATGGGATTTCATATGGATTTGTTTATTGGTAGTTCTTTGATAAAGTTGTATACAGATAATGGTTATATTCATGATGCTAGATATCTGTTTGATGAATTGCCTCTGAGAGATTGCATTTTGTGGAATGTCATGCTCAATGGTTATGTGAAAAATGGGGATTTTGGCACGGCGATTAGAACTTTTCAGGACATGAGGAACTCTAACAGTAAGCCTAATTCGGTCACGTTTATTTGTCTTTTGTCTATATGTGCTACGAGAGGGTTACTTGGTGGCGGTATTCAGCTTCACGGTCTTGTTATTAGGAGTGGATTTGAGTCTGATCCTCAGTTGGCTAACACGCTTATTACAATGTACTCCAAATGTGGGAACCTTTTTTATGCTCGCAAGCTTTTCGATACGATGCTACAGACTGATACTGTGACTTGGAATGGTTTGATTGCTGGATATGTACAAAACGGATTTACAGACGAGGCTGTAACTTTGTTTAAAGCAATGATCGCTAGTGGAGTCAAACCTGATTCGATCACATTTGCAAGTTTTCTTCCTTCTATTCTTGAATCTGGGAGTCTCAATAATTGTAAGGAAGTTCATAGTTATATAGTGCGGCACGGGGTGCCTTTTGATGTCTACTTGAAGAGCGCTCTGGTTGACATATACTTCAAGGGTGGAGATGTGGAGATGGCTCGCAAGACTTTCCAGCAGAATACATTGGTTGATATTGCAGTTTGCACGGCTATGATCTCAGGCTACGTACTGAACGGGATGAATATTGAAGCTATTAACATTTTTAGGTGGTTAGTTCAAGAGGGAATTATGCCTAATTGCCTGACCATGGCTAGTGTTTTGCCAGCTTGTGCTGCTTTGGCATCTCTCAAATCAGGGAAGGAATTGCACTGTGACATTCTGAAAAAAGGACTGGAGAATGTGTGTCAAGTGGGATCTTCCATCACATATATGTATGCAAAATGTGGAAGATTGGATCTTGCATATCAATTTTTCAGAAGATTGCCTGAAAAAGATAGTGTTTGTTGGAACCTAATGATTGTAAGTTTCTCGCAGAATGGGAAACCTGAAATGGCCATCAATCTTTTTCGTCAAATGGGAATGAGTGGAACAAAGTTTGACTCTGTGAGCCTCTCAGCTACTCTATCTGCTTGTGCAAATTTATCTGCACTCTATCACGGGAGAGAGTTACATTGCTTTGTGGTAAGAAATTCATTTATCTCCGACACTTTTGTTGCAAGTGTACTAATAGACATGTATTCTAAATGCGGAAAACTAGCTTTGGCTCGATGTGTGTTCGACATGATGGGTTTGAAGAATGAAGTTTCATGGAATAGCATTATTGCTGCCTATGGAAACCACGGTCGTCCTAGAGAATGCCTTGATCTATTTCATAAAATGTTAGAATCTGGGATTCACCCTGATCATGTTACTTTTCTTGTTATAATGTCTGCTTGTGGGCATGCAGGCCTAGTCGATGAAGGTATATCCTATTTACGTTGCATGACCGAGGAATATGGGATAAGTGCTAGGATGGAGCACTTTGCATGCATGGTAGATTTGTATGGTCGTGCTGGTCGTTTACATGAAGCATTTGATACTATAAAGAGCATGCCATTCACCCCAGATGCAGGTACTTGGGGGTCATTGCTCGGAGCTTGTCGGCTTCATGGCAATGTTGAGTTAGCTAAACTTGCTTCAACGCATCTTCTTGAGTTAGACCCGGAAAATTCTGGATACTATGTTTTGCTTTCAAATGTACATGCTGGTGCGGGGGAATGGGAAAGTGTTGTTAAGGTTAGAAGTTTAATGAAGGAAAAAGGGGTTCAGAAGATACCTGGATATAGCTGGATTGATGTCATTGGTGGCACTCATATGTTTTCTGCTGCCGATGGAAGTCACCCTCAATCTGATGAGATCTATTTGATTTTGAAGAGTCTTCTTCTTGAGTTGAGAAAACAGGGTTATGTTCCTCAACCTTATCTTCCATTGCACCCACAAATCATGAGCAATAATTGATTTATTTCATGTTCTCATCATCAGTCATAACACATATTGTTTGATGAGGCAATACATATCATTATTACAAAAATACCAACTGAACTTATTTATGGGAATGCTTCCAGGCACCCCTTATGCTGCTAATTGTCAAGATGTGATTATTCATCATTATATGTGTTTTGCAGCACTAACATATAATTCGAAGTTATACTTCAAATATTTGTATGCCCTGCACAAGTATTAGAAAGAGAACTAAAACACAGAAAAAGAAGCGGTCTTTGTTATTTATGGTTTGGAAATAGTATTTAAGAACTACGAAATGCAAAACCCACAAAAATATTATTATCTTTGGATTTGGAAGACATGTCCACCATAAATTACAAAAGTGCACTCCCTGCAATATATGCTGCTAAATTACAAACACCCAGAAGCCAGCTTCTTGGCAAGTTTTTCTTGTTTATGGGATGCTTATAAAACCATCAACAACAACCAAACTTTATCCCACTGAGTAGGGTCAACTACATGGACCAAACGACACCATAACGTTCTATCATTTCAAAATATTCCAGTGCATTATGGTAAAGATGCGAAGTTGACTGTCTCTCGTGATGGTGTTCTTCTTCCAATGAGTCGATCTCTTGTCAAATCTAAGAAGAGGACAGATGTACAGATAAGTAAGACTTTCTGTCTTTGATTGAATCTCTCACAGGCACTCTTATTTTGATTATTTTTCTCAAAGATTAACCATTTCAAAAGTTTAATCTATTGGGTGGAAACCCATAAATGGTATTTCTTACATTTTCATTTTATCGTGCTTGGTTTGTTGCTCATAATATTGTTATTTGTTCACATTAACCAATTTAAATTTATCGCTTAAAATAAGTTGATCTTATAGTTCTCAGTAATTTATTCTTGATCCTATTTTAGGCTACTAACTGCTGTTGTATACAGTAACTGCACTAGACCATGCTATTGTTTAGGATGCCTTGCTTCCAATTCCTAAAGTTTTTTATTCTCATTAGAAAGAGGAGGCACTTCAAGAATCTTTGGACAACGATGTAACGGATGATTTGCTTACAAGTAGTAAAACTGATTCTCTGGAGAGAGGTGGTACTTATAAGTTACTTGTTGTTCAATATAATAGTTCACTAAACCAACACGAAGTAGTGACTGTTTATAACATATTGACGAAGCAATTCAAATTCTCAATTAAGGCCTAAAAAATGGTTGAAATTTTGTAAAATAACATATTCTTTATCAAGTCAATTTAACTATGCAGAAACTTGAAACAAATATCGGCAAATGATTCATAAATCAAACATAAAGCAATAAAGGGTACTTGGTTGTGTGATGAAGGCCACATACCATGAATATAAATGATTCATTATGTTATTTCAGTCGACTCAGTTACACAAAAGTAACGTGAATTATAAACTAAGCTCGTTATCTTAAATATTTCACCCCCACATGTCTCGTGTTTGGGAGACTATGGCCCATTGTATTATCTTTATTTATTATCTAAAATATCATGCCCTTATAAGCTTCATGTTTGAGGTTGTGCACTGCCATAAAATTTTGGCCACATAGCTCGGATAAAGCTGAGATGATATACTGATATACCTTTTATGATTCTTAAACATTTCTTCCTTGTAGTCCTCATGTTTGGGAAACTGTGGATTGTCATGAAAAATTTCTATTCTTGAGCCGAGTTGGTAAGGGTCAAAAGAACATAGAAGTCGAACCGAGGACATATTCCATCCCCTCATACTTGGAGCGTTGTGGACTGTCATGGCATATTTCTCATTCTCTTTTTATAATTCTAATTGTAATTGTAATTCCATTTTTACTTTAATCGATCTCATATAAAATATTGAATCTGTTGTCGAGTACATAAATTTACTAAAAAAAATATGTAGTTTGTTGTTGCTATATAGTAAAAGATTTCGATGAAGTACTCGAAAAAATATTTAGCATATGGATTTATATAAATACTATTGCTAGTGCTAAAAAAAGTGTCAATGAAATGACAATTGAATTTGTGTTTATTAGAAAAATTTAAAATTCATAGAAAACACATCGATAAAAATTTATATAAATGTACATAATAAACATTGAACACGTTGATAAATCTTTTAGGATTAGTTATTTTTTAGATATTGTTGATCAAGTGATAGACTTAGTTAATATAAAATGTTTCAATAGTATAAAATGTATAATAATATATATTTTTTTTTAGATTCACTTGAAGTTAGTATCAAACTCTTTAATATTTTGAGTTTAATGATTATGTAAAAATGGTGTAAAATAATTTTATACAGTTCGTCTAATAGAAATCTATCAACTTACATATTTAATAAACACATTTTAAAAATACAATATTCTATAATTTTTTTTATCAACTAAAATAAATTTAATTCAAAGATACATATTCTTTATCATTTTTTTATTCGTGAAAATAGAAAGAAAAAAAAATGAATGATCGAGTGAAAACCCAAATTTTTTAGGTGAGTATGAATCACTTTCCTTATAATCCAACTAGTTCAATTCGGTTGGTAGGAATACCCATTGAAAAGGCATGGTACAATAAACATAAATCAAAACTTAACTTTTCCTCTGTAGGATAGTCAATCAAAAGTTGTTATGTGGATGATAAATTTCATCACTTATAATTTGTCTCATGTAAGATAATTTTTTTTGAATTTTTAACAATTTGTCTCGTATATGATAGTTCAATTTTATCAATAATAATTTATTGTAAATAAAAAATCAAAAATTGTTTCATGTATAATAGTTATTTTGAATTTTTTTGTCGGTGACATTTTGTCTTGTGCTTGAATGTTAAATCATATTACTTTCAACTTATCTCTTGTAAGATAATTATTTTGAATTTTTTTATCGATGACAACTTGTTCTATGTATGATAGTTTAATTTTATTAGGGACAACCTATTTTGTAGATGATAAATCAAAACTTTTATCGTGTATGATTGTTCAATCAAAAGTTGTCATGTGAATGATACATCTCATCACTTACAACTTGTCTCTATAAGATAATTATTTTGAATTTGTTATCGATGATAACTTGTCATGTGTATGATAGTTTAATTTTATCAGTGACATCTTATTTTATAGATAATAAATCAAAAGTTATCTCGTGTATGATACTTATTTTGAATTTTTATCAGTGAAAATTTGTCTCGTGTATGATAGTTAAATCATATCACTTACGGTTCGTCGGGTGTAAGTTATTTTAAATTTTTTATCGATGATAACTTGTGTTGTGTATGATAATATAATTTTATCAACGACAATTTATTTTGTAAGTGGTAAATCAAAAGTTGTCTCATGTATAATAGTTGAATCAAAAGTTGTTTCGTTATAATATATCTAATCACTTACAACTTGTCTCGTGTAAAATAATTATTTTAAATTTTTTATTAATGAGAATTTATCTTGTATGTGATACTTCAATATTATGAGGAACAACTTATTTTGTAGATAATAAATTTAAAGTTATATTGCGAATGATGGTTCAATCAAAAGTTATTATATGAATCATAAATCATATCTCTTCTAACTTTCTCGTGTAAGATAATTATTTTGAACTTTTTATTAATGAAAATTTGTCTCTTATCTCATGAATGATAAATTTCATCATTTACAATTTGCATCGAGTAAAATAATTATTTTGAATTTTTTATCAATAAAAATTTGAATAACGTATGAAAATTACGTTTATCGGTGACAACTTACAATGTAATTGAAAGAATTATTTGATTTAGTATTAATATAAATTATATATATACATTCTTAATTCTAAAAAATAACCATGTTAATTTTAATTAAATAAACATATTTAAAAAAATTGAATTCAATCATTAATGCAGAGTAAATTTAATTGGATACAATTGGATACACATTATTTATTTATTTATTATTATTGAATTATTAGTGTTTATCTTTTTTTCTCTAATTATTATTTTTGGATAAATCACTATTTTAATTATTGAAATCATAGAATTTTGTCATTTTGTTCTTAAAAAATTTAAGTTAGTCACCAAATTATCAAAATAGTCCTTAAATGATAAAATTCAATATCATAAAAATCTCTAAAAGATATTGTCAAAATAGTCTATGACTATTATAACGTCAAAGACTAAACTACATAAATTTTGATAATTCGATGACTAGTTTAGACATTTTATTAAGTCAGAGACCAAAAGGACAACATCCTATACTTTTAATGAATAAAATTATAATTTACTCTATTATTTTTCATTCAATTCCCTCTCTCACCACTATCTTCCTTCCACCATAAGTGTGTTCCTTTCCTTCTCCTCTTCTGGCCACCTCAAGTCCAACCACAAAAAATCAGTATGATATTGTACTCTATGTCAGAAGATCTCTTTATTGATCAACTTTGTTTTAATTTATTGGCACTACATCGAAAATCACCTTCACTGCGTCAGAGTTTGAATTTTTCAAATTATTTTATTTATTTTGATGAGTTTTTTTTTTTTTACTTCTCTTTTTAAATATTTGTTTCCCCGAAGAATTTTAATTCATGATTAAAAGTTAAGTATACCCAATTTTTATTTTGAAATCATAAATATCATGTTCATGTTTTATATCTCAAAAAGATAAAAGACATTTTTTTTTTGAAGTCCAAACCATATCCAATCCAAATATCTAAAGTCCAGACCCAAAACAATTTTATTGAAACTGTCAAAATTACCAAACTATATTGTACTTATCAAAAAATCGTCACGTCGACATTTTCCTTAATTTTTTTGGTCCCGTATCAACTTTTTGTTAAGTTATATTCGGAAGTTTTACTCTACCATTATTTATTTATTTTTTAACGCAAACCGATCTCTATATTAAAAGAATAAAAACTATGTTTGCGTTTTAAACTGATAGTCCAGCGTTTCAGTCTATAGTTGCTTCTCGCTGCCGCATCGTCGTCTGTACCTCCTTCGCCACCGCATCTTCCACTGCACGTCCCTCGCCGCGGGTAGATCTCTTCGTTTTCACGTCTGCCACTTCAATCTCTATCTTCCTTTTATGTGTTGTGTTGTGTTGTGTTGTGCAGTTTCTAAGTTTCTCAATTTTCAGCTGTTAGGATTGATTGATTTCAATTTTACTTGAATTAGGGTTTCTAAGTATATCTCGATTGCTAAGTTTGGTTGTAAGTGTATCTATGAATGTTTAATTTGTCTAGGGCACAAAAAATCTGAAGACCCACCCTGAGTCCCTTCTAATTTATTAATTGATATTGATGATTTGTATTATATGATTGTCTCTATCTATAAGTTACTCATATGCTGAAGATTGCTCTTACAGGGAGTTTGGAGGCTTGGTACTCTGGTGTTTTAATCAGCACAGTAGAAAATGGTATGCTTCCTACAAATGTTAAGGGTCTTTTCATTTTATGTTTAAGAATGTGTCGTTTGTTTTGATTTTCTGTTTACAAGTTATATAATTTCTTGTACAAATATTTGACAATGTGAAATAAGATGATATTTTTGTAACTATAAGTGAAAAGTTAACATGGACATTTTTATACCAATTATCTCCTTGTTTTTGTTCCGATGGATATATATATTTCAGCCCCTCTGTTTTCCTGCATCATTAGCATTAGTTATGCTTTTCCCCTTTCAGCATGTAAAACTCTAAATTACTTCATCAATACTTTTTCCAACTGTGCTAGTTGTATGCAATATTGATTCTATGATTGTGTGGTGATATTTGTTGCATAATACGACTTAACTGCCGACTGTACGCCTGTTGCAGTTTTTTGATGGATATGGATATCATGGGACATCATTTGAGCAGACATATCGATGTTACCCTGCTTCTTTTATTGAAAAGGTTAGCATTCCTCTCAGGCTTCCGTTTCTAATATTATGTACATAGAAATTGAAAATGTAGATGGTATTTTATGTTAGCTTCCTTATTAATTAAATAGGTCTTGTTTATCATAAATTAAAAAATGGTTTGGTTGGAGTGAGTACGGACTTTGACCCAAAAAAAGAGAATCCGAGTTCGATACTTAAGAGGCATCCCTATTGGGAGGTTGCAAAATCCGAAATGTTAATTCTCGTGTACAATCTTTTAAAACCGGCTTGATCTCTTTATCATGGTTTAATTGGTTCAACCATTTAATCCCAGTTGAACCAGTTAATAAATAAAATGATAAATAATAAATAATAAATATACGGTGTTAAATTTTATAGTAAAGGGTTAAATGTGATTATTTTTCATTCAGTATCAATTTTAACTTGTTTAATTTACTTTTATTAATTATTGCATTGTAAATGACGACATTAATTGAAACTAAGAATATGAAAAATCAAATAATTTTGCTTATATACAAAGGAATAAAATGTAATTATTAAATATGTTTTAACCATGGCTCCACAAACCCTAGTGACAAGTAAGAACAATAAAAAGACGCGTCCGCAAAGTTGTATGCCGGGAAACCATTGTTGCAGCACTTTCAAATTCAAAGCAGAACTATGAATCACTTTTTTTATGGAAGCAATACAAGCAAATCGTTATCGACAAAACCACCAAAACGACGGCCGTGTCTGTGATTCCCCTTTCCAATGTTCAGTTATCACCTCATCACCTCTCCTCACTTTACTTTCACAATGATCGAGTACCACGGTCTCTCCTCAGTAATTACCGCACTGGTTCTGTGGTTATGCCGGGGACTGTCTGGTCCAAAAAGTATTTCTCCGGTTCTTTCAGACTACCAGTTTTAATGACCTGACTGGCTCAGAACCAACCCTGGCTGGTCCGGTCCAGTTGTGAAAACATTGCTTGATGCTCTACACAGCCGAATTAGTCCCATAGCAGGTCCAACGGGTTGAAGTTGTGGGGATACCCTTGTGGACCTAATGGAGAGCCAATTCCCTAATTACAGTGGGTTTTTGAATTAAGAAGAATCAATATTTGGTGAATTAATCAAAATATATTGGATATAAACTTAAATCAATTAAATTAAAAATTTGTACCTGATATTTATTATTAAATGAAATATAGGCCCAAAGTTTGGACTTGTTAAGGGGAACGAACATTTAATTTGGAAAAATAGAATAATGAGCAGAATTGTCAAGTTTGTTAATGCATATTGAGCTCCCATTTTGATCTTAAGTTCAAAATTATTACCTCTACTTCAGATTTCCTTAAATACCAGCTGATAGTAGTGGAAGACCAAGGTTTGGAAGCTGGTTGAAAATGTAGAGTGTTGAAGCTTGAAATGTCAAATCTAAAGAAAGAAACTAAAGATACTCAATAAAAGTGGCTTTGATCTTTAATAGCAAATGTATGAGGGGTGTGACATTTTTAAAGTTTAAACCAAATATTTCATAAAATTATCAACAAGATTGAAGCATGAAATGTCAAATCTAAAGAAAAAACTGAAGATACCCAATTTTAACGTCCTTAATTATCAATATCATGTAGTTATTATACGAGACTTGTGATATTCTTTAAAGTTTAAACCAAATATATATGGATAACAATTCTAACTTTTCCGTCTTATTATTTTTTGCATCTCAATCCTGCAGCCCCAACTTGAAAGTGGCGACAAAAGTAAGTTTCAATGTCCATATTAGATCTGAATTTTTGGAATCTCTTGTTCTCTATGTTCCTGTCTAATGTGGAAATTAAATTATCGTTGTGCTTCAGTTATAATGCCTCCATCAGCCCTTGATCGTCTAGGTTAGTTATGTCCTGTTATCTATCTTGCATTCTTTTCCCAGATGAATAATATGTATCTTATTTATGAGTTTTCAATACTAATATCAAGTTTAATTTGCAGCATCTCTGCATATTGATTATCCGATGTTGTTTGAACTTCGGAATGATGCTGCTGAGCGGGTTTCTCATTGTGGTGTTCTGGAGTTCATTGCAGAGGAAGGCATGATATACATGCCATACTGGGTAGGCATTCAAAAGTAATTGTTTGTGAACATGCTTGTAAGCTTGTTTCCACTAATATGGTCCTCCTTTGAGTTTTGACTTCTTTTAATTTCATGGTTTATTATACAGATGATGGAGAACATGCTTTTACAAGAGGGGGACATTGTAAGAGTGAAAAATGTGACACTTCCAAAGGGAACATATGTTAAGTTACAGCCTCACACAAAAGACTTCTTGGATATTTCCAATCCAAAGGCTATGTGAGTCAATGTTATTTATTTTAGTTGAATAAAGCTATGACATTTCCTAACTTACAAATACCTCTTGCAAGGATGCAATTCTGTAGCTTAAATACTTTTCTTCTTCCAATTTTGTAAATGTGAAGCATCCTTTCATATCGTCTTTCAATGATAGCCATGCTGTTTGATGTCATGTAGATCTAGTGATTGTTATTGTGGCCCACTCTCACCCAGAATACTAACTTAAGTTTGTTGGTTCATTTTCCTTTTAACCAACATGTACTTTTGGTTTTAGTTTTCATAGGAACTGGTCAACAGGTTCGGTGCTAATTTTAGATTTGAAATTTAGTTGGACCTGACCCCCGGCCAAAGGCTTGCATACTGGTATGGTTTTGATAGTTATTTACAAAAAGATGCAGTCCGGTCCATGGAAGAGTTGGATCCATTGAGAATATATTGTAGGAAGCCTTACCTTATTTGCAAGAGGCTGCTTCACGTCTAAAACTCGCGACCTTTGAGTCATGCAGTGGCCAATCTGACCATTGTTCTAAGGCTTCCCGCTCATTTGGCCATATTTATGTCATTGACTTGTCATCTACTATGATGCCATTTCTTTCATCTCTGAAGAACATTTACATGGCGATTTGGCAATTGAATTCACCTACTGCATCAATAAGTCACACTGATTCACAGAATGTGGTATGGTTGAAAGCTTGATTTTTTTATCACATTGGTTTGTAGTCAAGACAGTGACAAAGATTGAAGTTGAATACCCGTTCCTTCGAAGACATATTTGTGTGTGTGCCGTGTGGAACCAAATCAAGTTAGTGAGAGGACAAAATTTTTAGACCATTAGATGTGTTCTATATAACCATGAATGTACAAGATTAAAACATATAGTTACATGGTTTTTTTAAGTAATCACATGACTACAAAATAAGTGTAATGTTGATCATCCATGAATGTGTACATAGCTACGTTTACTCATATTGCTCATAAAAGTAACCATCTCACTAGATAGTAGATACATGATACATCGACACCCACACACAATAATATATAGAGTTTGATGCATGATGCACAGTTTTTGCATCCGTGCTCCTTAACACGTGTTTTGCAATATTAGTTGTAAGAATTAATTATTCCATATAATTATTTTTGATATGGTTTCGAACAAGATTTAGTTACAAGTCTTCTATGAATTCATATCAATTAGTGATTCAGGGAAGTATTTTTTTTCTTTTCGTCTTATGGGTTTGGTTTTTTAATTATTATCTTCACATCCTCCATTAGTTCTGTATTTACTTGCAAACACTCATTGGAATTAGATCTCTGTGGATAATTGAATAATTTTTTTTTTCGTGCAGCTTAGAAACTACGTTGAGGAATTTTTCCTGCTTGACTACTGGAGATAGCATTATGGTGGCTTACAATAACAAGAAATATTATATTGATATTGTAGAATCCAAGCCTGCCAATGCTATAAGCATCATTGAAACTGACTGTGAAGTGGACTTTGCCCCTCCCTTAGATTACAAGGAACCTGAAAAGCCCATTGCTCCACGTTCTGCCGGAAAGGCACCAGAAGCAGGTAAGAGATGGTTTTTTGTTTGATATTCTTAAGAGATGTTGTTAATGATTATTGGTTCATGTTTCTGTTAAGTTGACAAAGATTATTCGACATTATGCTTGTTCCACTTCTCTGTATTTTTAGTTGACTGTTTATTTTAATTAAGGACACATCCAATCTTTATGAAGCATGAAGTGTATTTTTATTTTTGTAAGTAGGAGCTAGTATTGGCGGTGGAGTTCTTCGACGATACTGTAAAAGAAAAAATAGTTTTATTTTTTACTTTGGAATGTGAAAAATGTATTTATGAAAAACACCATCTAGTTTTCGAACTTTTGCTGAGATTTGAAGATATTACTGTAACAATGTGTTATTCTAGTTGAAGGTCACGTGTACATTGCAGAGATGCAATTCAATGTCATTATTAATACTTTTCTATTATCAAGACTGACACTCTTGTTCCTCCTTTTACAGAAAAAGAAACCCCTGCTGAAACTGAACCCAAGTTCAACCCATTTTCTGGATCTGGGAGACGCTTGGATGGAAAACCTTTGAATTATCAGCCTCCACCAGTTTCTTCTTCTTCTTCAGGGTCCAAGGACAAGAATACTGGAATTCCTAATGCCAAATCACAGTCTTCCACAGCTTCTAGTTCACAAAATAATGCTCTTCAAACTCAGGGCAAGCTTGTGTTCGGGGCCAATGCAAACCGCAGTAAAGAGACCGGAAAGGTAATTCTGCTGCCTGAGACTGCTTCTTTCTAACATTTAAGTAAATGTTTGGAATTACACTGAGTTTGACAAAATCACGGTGATACTGTGATTTTGTTGAACATGCAAAGTATAGTTTTTGTCGAAATCAGTATTGTCAATTGTGGATCGCGGAAAATAGCGATTTGTTCAAATCCTGATATCCTATAGTGCTATAGCGCAACAATAACCTTTTGACAACACTTTGTACTATATAGTGTACTGTGAAGCAATAGCGATTTGTCTAAATTCCGCTATGCTATAGCACTGTAGCTGCTATTTGACAACACTGGTTAAAATCAGAGTGGCACTCCATGATAGTATCAAACTAAACTCAAATCCAAACATACTCTAAGTTATATGCTTATTGTTACCCTCAGATTCCCCCTATCCTCTCAGTTGTAATTGAAGGACTGCTAAGTTTTCCATTTTCTCTGTTGGCAGGAAAATGAGGCAAAAGCAAAACAAGAGCCCCCTAAAGAGAAAGAAGAAGATAAATTTCAGCCTTTCACCGGGAAGAAGTATTCTTTACGAGGTTGATTAATATATTAAATTAAACACTTCTAAACTTTTATCATAAGTTACTCCGTTGGCCTGTGCATCGATCCAAGTCTATTGCAAAACTTGTATTGTTTGTTTTGTTTATTGTACTATAATCAAAAAGATAGACCAGTAGACAGCCACAGAAAATAACAAGATGTTAATCTTAAATTATTATAACTTGTGAATGAACACCGATTCTTCTGTGGAATGAACTAAAGGGACCCTTTATTTTAATGGACCTTATTATTACTATCAGCCAATATCATGGGGAACTTCTTTTCTCACCTTTCACATGCTACACGTCCAAAAAACGTTTTTTTTTGTTGCTCTCTGGAAGTATTCTTTCAGGCAAAAACAGTTGTTTTTTTGTTTGGAAGCATACTTCTAGACACATGTGTGGTTCTTTAGAAATAAAGGAGATGAAAGTAGCTCTCATAATGTTTTTAGTTCCAAAGTGAAACCTTTTGCAGTTTCATCTTTTTAGAAAGATAGCAGGCCTTTATCGTTTTGCCTTTGCTTAAAAAAGATTTGATAAATCTGAAGTCTAAAGGTATTAACTGGAGATGCAGAGTTTCTTATAAATAAACCAGACCTTTGGTTTGGCGGTAGTAATTTACAACCATTTATTATTTATTTGTATTATTAGTAAGGGAAAACGTTTCAAGCCTTTTAGCTGTTGAATAGAGTTATCCTCCAGCTTCTTTATTAATGGTACAAAACTTTTAACATTATTGATTGAAGGGAAAGAACCAAAATCAAAGGTGGGATTTATTTCATTAATAATTGAATAAACGAGAACACCTTTAAATTTTCATATAGCAAATAAAAGTCATAAGATATTTTGTATACTTGCAGATAAAAGTCAAAGAAGGATAGACACCCTTAGTATCACCAAATTAAAGGTGCACTTTAAATTTTCATATAGCAAATAAAAGTCATAAGATATTTTGTATACTTGCAGTTCTTCCTCATACCCCCATAAACATGTAATAAAAAATTTAAGTCGTCCTTTATCTCTTTTTAAATAATATTTTTCTTCCATGTTTTTAGGTTTTTCAATCCAACACCATTTTTTTTGGAATTTTAAGTAGCCTGAATTGTACGAAATAAAGATTACGATTAAGATAACTCATTTTTAGTTTTCTGAAATTTCATATTGTTAAAGTGATTGAGACACATTTATATAATAATCCTTAAAAATTATAATATCTATTAAACATGCTACGCGTCTGCATTATATAAATACCTAATAAATATGACGGGAAAACAATTATTTTAACTGTCGTTTTCTATTTCCCTTCTAATCTTTAATATAGATAATACTATTCAAATACATTGAAGCTAACTATTACAGGATTTGGACAATCTCATTAAAAAAAACTCACTTGTTTAATTATATTTTATAGTTGGCAGTAAAATTATAAATAATTTAGGTCAAGTTAACAATGTTATTGTCATTAAGTTATAAAGTAAACGAGTCAAATTAAAATTATTAAGTAAATGATACTGCTGTGTGAACCCAAAAAATATACTATTTTGTATTTCTTTTTTATAAAAAATAAATATATTAGGAGAGGAATCTCATGTAAGTTCAATAGATAACTGTCTGCTATAAAAAAAATTACTAATAACTTGTCACTTTCGAAATTTTAAACTTGAACAAGCCATAATAAAAGAAATAAAATGACCGACCATCTGTGAACTTCAATGGATAAATAACTTTGTAATTTTATTTTGTCATTATTTAAATTTCAAAAGAAAAAACTATTAAATTTTAAAATAGTTATGATATTTACACACTTTTAATTTTTCTAATTCAATATATTTTTTATTTATTTATTTATCTAATTTTCTATCATATCATCCAATATAAAACGTCTATCACATTATTCTTTTTATTTTTTTTTTAAGTTGTATAATTTAAATATCATAGCCTTGTAAAAAAGGTTTTTTTTTTTTTTTTTGCACACAACCTTGTGAGAAGGACAGAAACGAAATCTTAAATAATCTGTTATGTTTTTGCTAGGCAATGAGATTAATGTCCAATTACTTAATTCAATTAAATAATAATTAGCATTGAACACTAGTAGTGTTATTGTCTCATTGTGAAAGTCAAAAGCAGTTGGATTTTATGTGTACAAAAAAAGACCTCACTACACCAATACATTACACCTTTCAATTAATCAATCAATAATTGAATAAAATTTGTAAAAAATAATAATTGAATGCGATGGAGAATCACCACTTGTTGCATTGCACCCATTCATTCATCATCATAATCATCATTCATATATCATCTTTATTTATTTATTATTCTATTCTCTCTCTCTATATTTCATCTTCTTCTTCAACTTCATTACTACATAGTAAACAAATTTCACCCTTTCAATCTAGGATAATGATAGAAGAGACTTTAACTTCAACCCAAAACTAAAACACTGAAAAACAGAAAAAAAATATCATCTTTTTATTTTTGTGATGGAGTCGAAGACTCTGCGTTTCATGACCCATCAATCAATTTTTTCCATGGTTGGATCTGGAGACCTTGATGGGTTAAAGAAGTTGGTGGAAGAGCTGAAGAAGGAGGATAATGATAATGGGTCGTCATCATCATCATCATCGATGTTGGTTTCTGATTTGATGTGTCTTCAGAATGAGCATGGAGAAACAACACTTTACATAGCTGCAGAGCGTAATTTGAAACAAGTTTTTAGCTTTTTGCTTCAATTGTGTGATTTTGAGGTTCTAAAGATTCGGTCCAAGTCTGATATGAACGCCTTTCATGTTGCTGCTAAGCGTGGCAATTTGGGTATTCATTCTACCTATTCCTTATTTTATTTTTTGCTTTGGGTTGGTTATGCTGGCTATTGCTATTATTGGGTGAACTGTGTTTTGTGACTTGTTCTTAATATTTTTCTGTTTTAAACTTCCGATTCTCAGATTTTGGTCTTAACTTCCGAGAAAAGAGACTTTGATAATTTAAAGTTGTCAAAGAATTGTATCCATAAGAGTTTGAACGCTCCTGATTGTTTCGTCTTTAAATAAAACTTATTAATCAGTTGAGTCCGATTACTTGGTTACTTAACTTCAAATCATATGAAGTTTTTTTTTTTTTTTTAAAAAGTCATGTAAAATTCTCTTGAAACTTTTGTTCAGCTTGCATGGCTTTGTACATCTTTTGAATTTTGGAATGCATAACACTAAAAATAAATTGTTTTTATGTTAAATTTTCTGTGAAGATCTTCCTGTTCCTATGATAGATTAGATGGTTTAACTAATATTTACTTAACTTAATGGGGCAACACTGGTAGACAATGTTACAATATACAAAATATTTTACTTTCTTTCCATTTTTTTGATAAGAAACTACTATCAATTAAAAATGCATCAAGGATCAATTAATGCACCAAAATCATGAGATGACACCTATTGAATTTTTAAGGATGGTAGATAGCTTTGGTTTGACTTGTAAAGTGTAACCTTATGCAGTGAATGAAGTATTATCATGTTCTGGTTAAATATATTTTTTGGGTATGTTGATGTATGTAATTTAAGTAATTCAATCATGATACTAGTGTCTAACTTTTTCCAGATATTGTGAGGGAGATTTTGAGTGTCTGGCCTGAGGTTTGTAAGTTATGCGACTCCTCAAACACCAGCCCCCTATATTCTGCTGCAGTTCAAGACCACCTGGATGTGGTGAGTGCTATTTTGGATATTGATGTCAGCTCCATGTTTATAGTCAGGAAAAACGGAAAAACAGCGCTACACAATGCTGTTAGGTACGGCGTCCTTCGAATTGTGAAAGCCCTTATTTCCCGGGATCCAGGAATTGTCTGCATCAAAGATAAAAAAGGTCAAACTGCATTGCATATGGCTGTCAAAGGACAGTGTACATCAGTGGTGGAGGAGATATTACAGGCTGATCCTACTATATTGAACGAACGAGATAAGAAGGGTAACACAGCTCTTCACATGGCTACGAGGAAAAGCCGTTCGCAGGTTAAACTCATTCTCTGAAACCAAATATAGTTCTAGATTCTTTTCAAAAGCTGAGCACACCACATTATTAATTATAATAATGTAGATTTCTTTTGACGAATTTCTCTTTGTGTGTTGCACTGATTCTCAATACTAGTTTATATACATAATGCGACATTAATTCATAATTTGCCTGTTTTTTGTAGCAATAAATTCTTTGTCTCAATTTTTATTTCTGCTTCCTTTACTGACTTACTGACACATGATTCTTTTGTCAGATAGTGATCCTTTTGCTAAGCTATGCATCTTTGGATGTTAATGCCATCAATAAGCAGCAAGAAACAGCCTTGGATTTAGCAGATAAACTTCCATATGGAACTTCAGCTTTAGAAATCCAAGAAGCCCTCGCAGAATACGGTGCCAAATATGCAAGACATGTTGGTAAAGTGGATGAAGCTATGGAACTTAAAAGAACAGTAAGTGACATAAAGCATGAGGTTCAGTCACAACTCATACAAAACGAAAAAACTCGGCGACGAGTTTCTGGCATAGCTAAGGAATTGAAGAAACTTCATAGAGAAGCCGTTCAAAACACCATTAACTCTGTCACAGTGGTCGCAGTCCTTTTCGCCTCAATAGCATTCTTGGCTATATTCAATTTGCCCGGTCAATATATAACTAAAGGATCAGAGACAGGAAAATCTAACATAGCTGATCATGTAGGATTCCAAGTTTTTTGTCTCTTGAATTCTACCTCTCTTTTCATTTCTCTTGCAGTTGTTGTTGTTCAAATCACTTTGGTAGCTTGGGACACAAGAGCTCAAAAGCAGATTGTATCGGTCGTTAACAAGCTGATGTGGGCTGCTTGTGCTTGCACGTGTGGCGCTTTTCTTGCGATAGCTTTTGAGGTTGTTGGAAAGAAAAAATGGATGGCAATCACCATAACTGTTGTAGGGACACCAATTTTAGTTGGGACTCTAGCAAGCATGTGTTACTTTGTTTTTCGACAACATTTTGGGACTTTCCGCAGCGATTCTCAGAGACGAATCAAGAGAGCAAGTGGAAGTAAATCTTTCTCATGGTCTTACTCTGCAAATATATCGGATTTGGATGATGAATACAATTCAGACATTGAGAAGATCTATGCTTTGTAAGATAGTGATTGTGCGTTACCGCACAATACAACATTGGATGGTGGATGTGTATAGTATGGTCCGAAATAAGTTCCGATCCATTGTGGGCAACTTCTTACAAGCATTGATATATTATAAAATTATAGTGATTATGATTTTATAATATATCATTGGTTGTTAAAAGTCGGCCCATTATGGATCAAAACGCATTTGGAGTGTACTAAAGTTTCTTCACAACACAAACAATATTTCGAGTTTCCACCTTTTAACCGAAACCAGAGGAGTTTCCTTAGTGATAAGGTTTGCTTACTAGGATTCATCTCTCTAGTTTATCTGCTAGAAGTTTTAGGCTGTACTTGGCAATGTCTGTGATTATAATTAATAATCAGCACTTGTAGATTTATATGTATATGTCATGAAGGGAAAAGGCATTTATGTAATTTATTTTTAGTATCATGCACAAGAGAACTGTGCTTCCTCCCTAGCCCTGTTGTGATCGAAAATGAGAGGGTGAAAATTGAAAGGAGAGAATGTGATGTTATTTTCTCAATAATTGATTGTACAGAGAAAATAATGAGCACAAATTTTGATATAAAGTTTACATCAGTATTGTTTTTCTAGAATGGAGAGAAAACACATTTTAAAGGGTCAAATCATTGTTTTCAATTTTATCCATGCACATGGAAGATTTGTTTTTCACAATTTTCAAGATTAAAAAAGAAATTATGTCTATCATTCGTCTTTTCTTTGCTTAAACTTTTCATCAGCTAAACAGGTAGAACTATTTTTCTTTTTCTTTTCTATTAATTCAAACAATATAAAAAATCTATTATTTTCTCTTTATTTTCTTTCCGTTTACTTTCTGTTTCACTCTCTTCAATAGTTTATTCAGTCAAAAGAAATCCTCATTCTAAGGAGTTTTTCAATATAAACACTAATCAAACATTTGTTTATTATATAAGGTAAAAACAACTTAAGTTATTTATTTATTTACATAGGCTCTTTCAAATACATCTAAATAAACTATACATGGACTATTATTGAAGAGGATTTTAAATTTAGTTGAGACATTTTTAGAATTACAATTAGTAAATATTGACAAGCTTCCAAGTCAATACTCGTTTATGAAAATGAACTACCTCATTAATATTAAATAAAACGAAATTAAGCAGCCCATCAAATCATCCTGAAGTAATAATGAAATCAAACAAAATACAAAATCACTTGCAGTACGCCAACTTAGACACTAAGCAAGCATCTAATTGCTTTATTATCATATACTATATGCATAAAGCCACATGAAAAAGAGGTACTTAACAATAAACAACTTTTTCCTAAAATAAAGTAATGAAGTATCCCTTATGTCCCACACGGTTTTCAACAAAAACAACAGAACCATGTGGGTATCTAACTTGTTTATGCTTACAAGGTCAAAAGAATAGCCCGGCCTGGCCCGGGAAAGCCCAAGCTTTATCTTCATTCCAGAATCCATTTTTCACCATCCCAACTTTCTTCTATGATGATAAGTAGCAGCAGAATAAAAGGAGCTACTATTATGATTTACAATTTTACAAATCAATACCCAATCCCATTCAAAGTTCAAATACACATACACTGGGATTGGATCAGTCCATAATAAGACTGATGATTCAATAACATTTTAGCTAGCTAGCTAGCTCTCTTGGATGATCTTGGAGGTACATAAAGCTCACTCAAATGAGGTCTTCTTGGTTCTTCTTGTTTTTGTGCCTCCTCCTGCATAAACAGCTTAATTAAACACTTATAAAATACATGTTTATCATAAAAGTGCTTCTGTATAAGCTATTTCTATAACAAAAGATGAAATATAATTAAACTGCTTTCATATAAGCGATAAACTGTTTTCATAAGTTATCGTAGAGAACTTATGAAAATAAGCTGAAAACAGCTTATGGACATGTTATAATCTATTTCCATAAGCTCTCTCAAACAGTCTCGCAAATGCTTATGCTAGTGAATAAATTTAAATTAGTCAATCAATAAAAGGCCCTAAGTACACTGCACCTTTGACTAATATCTAGAGTTTATACTTCTTAACATGCAGAATGAATAAGTCAACAACCTTTAATAGTGAGGTGGAATTTCTGCGTGTCCGTGCCTGTGTTCGAAAATGTTCACGATGCTGCTGCTGCATTTGCTGAAACTGTTGTAGCCTTGCAACAAAGTTTATTCCATTGTGTGAGTTTCCACTGTCCATGAATACATCGCCATCCTCTGTGATTTGAGATCCACCAGACATGTGATGGAGAAATTGATAGGGGTTCCCAGAGGATATTTTTTTCAATTGCTCACCATTGAAAGAATATGATGGCACGGCTTTTAAACGAGTTTGTAGTATCTTGAAGGCAGCACTTTGCTGCATAAGTTGGTAATAAAATGAAGAGTCAATACAAACAGCAAACCATGTCTATCATCAAGATTTATGAGTGTTAATACATTCAAAAAAGAATTTGAAGCACTAATTTGAAGATAAATATGAATCATGTGAGGATGTACCTGAGGAAGCAACATCAGAAGACCATACAGTGCTTTAAATAACCATGTATATCTTCCAGGTTCCAGAAGCTGAAAAGTTAAATAACCATTTAGGTACATAAGACAAACAAATTAAAATTAAAAAATAAAAACTCAACTAAACATCACATGTTACAAACATTAGAGTGTACATGTACTGTCTGTGTACTTTAATAACACTGAAAACTGTGTAGATTTTATGATTAATCACCTGCAATCTAAGATAAGCAAAGACAGGAGTTTCCAGCAAACGAATCAATTTATCCAGCTGTACAAGGAACTTGACATTAATATCCTCCTCTACCAGAGATTGAATCACAACACTCGCATGTTGGTAAGTCTGTCAAGGAAAATAATTTATGTTAAAAAAAATACACACATAATCCAAATAATCTAAGCACTTGTACACAAATACACATTAATCAAAAAGTACACGTGTGAATACGTCATTTGATGCACATTCGCAATAGAACTTTAAATTCAAACTAATAATCAAAACCAAGCCAGTGCCACCTGGTGGGAGAAGACTCGGTTATTGTTGCTGCAATCAAAACCAAGTTATAGATACATACCTGAGCTAAGAAGCAAAGACTTATAATCGCCATTGGAGAATGACACCACGAGGCATACAAAGAAACATATAAATCCTTCCCGGCAGGATTTACAAGTGATTGCTTCAAAAGAACTCTAATCTCAGATAGTTCTGATGATGTGAGTAAGATCAAATTCAAAGCCTGCAATTTTTTTGAAAAGGGAAAAAAATCAAATGCAGATGAAAAACACTTCGCTACATTATTAGATGGCTAAAGGTGCATATATTTTGGACATGGCAAGTCAAAACTGCATATACACCAGTAATCAACTTCTCAGCAGTTCCTGAAAGCTCCCTGCTGGATTATTGGCTCTACTTATGCTTACTTTCAGAACCAAATTAGAAGTTAATAAATATTGTCAAGTTCTGTCAGATATTACACAAGAAGACATTATTGACATTTCATGAAACAAGAAGTTAATCATAAGAGCCACAGGTATACAACATGTGATGTCTGTGGTTCAATTTTCAAACATCTCTGCCAATCCAAAACTTTAGTAACAGCCAGATCATGTGACTTTCATAATTATTTCCATGAATTTACAATAGATTATGTGAACACTGAAAATCAAACAACATTTTCAACAATCCTTTCTTAGAGATGCATTAAAATGACTACCTGCAATTCGAATATGAACCCACAAAAATTATTTGAAGGAAGATTAAGATTAATATCAGGTCTCATAAATTGATTTACACACTTATTTCACGGAATATGAAGGAATAATTGCAGGTAAAAATGAGGTCAAGCCAAAGATAGACTCTTCAACTTAGAAAAGTCAGGATCTACCTGAACCATAATTAATGCAAAATCCAAATCAGATTCCCCTTCTAGTATTGTAGAAAGTTCACGGTAGACTCTCTCAGCATTCAAAAGCACACAAAGCCGGCGGATTATTAAAGCACCACGCCTAGAATATTATACAGAGTTAAAACTATAAAAAAATGTGGAAAATACCAATTAAAAACATGTTTCAGAAAAACCTTAACAACTTAAGGAATACATTGGACATAGGGAAACAGCTTACTTCTCCAAAAGGGTATTGTCTACCCGGAAATTGTGCACCAGGAAAACAACAAGCTGACGAAAGTGCTGAAGATCTTTTGCAATGCATGCATGAACATCAAGAACTAGAAGAACAACCTATTACAGACAACAACATCAGTGAATTTTTAATTTGCACAGAGTGAATAATATTGCGAATAAGTCCTTACAAGGCTTGGGCAATTCTCATCTCTTGAACTAACTTTTAAGACTAAGAATAGTGAAAATCAACCCTAATTAAAACACTTCATATGCATGATGGTTTGCACCCTCTTGCCCTAAGGCACCAATTCTCTCGAAAATACAAGATAATTTCTCTTTCTTCCCTTCTATTATTTTTAATCTACCTTTTCTAAAACCTCCTAACTATCAGAAATATAACAATTATTTACAAGATAAACATACAATTAAATCCACATTTGCGCAAAGACTTTATAAATGAATGCTTTGATGAAGCAAATTTACTAAAAAAATGGTATCGGAATACAAGGCTACCTCATCAGATGAATCTGAAAGTGCCTTGAGCAGGGTGTCGAATATGTCATTCAGAAATTGCAAAACCTGACATGAAAAGTCGATATCAATATGGGAACTAAAATCTATCGTTGACATAAAGGACATACAGAAAAGCATTACCAGAGCATTTCAGATAAAGAGAAATGATAATTACTTAAAGAAGGGTTGGCATTAATAAATAAACAAAATTCTTGGCAAAAAGGATGAGAATGACATGAAATACCATAATTATTTCTCTAAGTGGCCCAGACTAGTACAGGTGGTATTATAATTAAACCATGTCAAAAATATATTAGATGCCTAATTCCTAGAATACCGGAAAGAAAATCACGCTGCCTTGTCTCGTCTGTTATTTAGGAAGAGCTAGTAGGTACAGATAAAAAAAAGCAGCGGAATTGCATTGTTTGCTGGTTACAGCAAGCAGCATTCATCAACTAGATATGAAGAAAGTAGATAAACTCGTAGATGTACAGGGACTTCAAAAATTTCAAAAACAAAAGATGGATTGAAAAAAATCTTATCACCTCAGTACGATAGTTATTTAAAAGGGTAGATATCCAGTGCAAAGCTTCAATTCGAGTAGCCTCCCATTCACTAGATAATTGCCTGACCAGCCAAAACAACCCAAAATCATTCGACAGAATAATCAGTGCAAAGCTTCAATTCGAGTAGCCTCCCATTCACAGAAAAAATATCCTCATAATAATTTCCATATAGTTTCTAAGTTGGTCAAGACACTGTACAAATCCATAACATTTCAATTGCATGCAACACAAAACTAAAACCTAGCCTCTTTTCCAAGGATATAAAAACTACACCTCCTGGCAATGGAGAGGATTGCCTCTACATCAAATGCTTCAGCTGGATCAGCCTTGATGGCTCGTAGCTCTTCATTGGTTTCACGAGCAACCTTACACATATGCCAGAGATAACTTCAAAGTTTTGTTTTACATGAACGGAAGCAATGTAATTGACAAACGGCTAAAACAGAGAGAAAAAATAGACAGAGAAAGAGAAAGAAAACGATAGAAGCTCAAGTGAACCTACAACTCTAATTTTCTCTTCTTTATCTGATATACAAGGCAAAATGGCTCCAAGAATGTCTGCATAATATGGAACAAGCTGGTCTCCACCAAGTTTGACAAACTCGTTTATCTGTTAAAATAAGGCACAGACATAAAGTTATATATAAAATACAAACGAAACAAAGCAGTAACATTTTTGCTTTTAATATAAAAGAAACATTTGTTTGAGAAAATTCCAACACTAAGCATACAGTATGGTTAATTGGTAACACTTACCCATGTGATAGCTGTTAGCCTCGTAAATTCATCTGAAGAACCTGCCCTCTGTACTAGTATTTCAGCCATTCGACCATAATCTACAGACTTCAAGAGTAGCACTGCTCGAGTCAGAAAATGACAAATGAACAAAAAACGGGGATAATGGCAAAAAAGAAGAAATGGACTCTGAAAAGTGACAAAACCCTAACAGCTCAATCAAAAAGGGGGAAATTAGCAGGAGCCTTACTGGAGAGTTCTTAATTTCTTGAAGAAACTCTGAAAGAGCTGAATCAGCTTGTTGACGTATTTCATGACTCGAATCACTTAACATATTAAACAATCCTGAGAATCTCGCATACAATTAGGCGGTTGACATCCATTTTGTATAAAAAATGAAGAGAAAGAAACAGACCATTCTTCAAACAATGCACTCACCATCAAGAAAATCAGGAAGAAAACCCAGCATATCAATATCAGGAACACTGTCCAATACAGTAATCCATCCTACCAAAAACTGTCGGACATATGGATTCAATACATTCATGCGCTCCCTCAACAGTGGTATAAATTCTTCAATACTAAGATCGGAAAAGAAAAGAGGAAGGAATGAGGCGGAGAAAATCGGAATAAGAAGGAACAGGTCGACTTTCATAATCTCATTTTGGAAATGAAAAGTGAAAGTTGCTTCATTTAGTACGAGATCGCTTCACACATAGCGGTGTTTACGCCTCTCTACTACTGAAGCTCTGTTCAAAAGTTGCATATCAGAGATTCTGTACCTACAAGTCTTCTGAAAACTAAGAACACTAGATACAGAGAAACAAACAATACAGAAGTGAGAGGATGGCGAACCTGAACTGATCACTTTCAGTCACAATATCCTGTTCCAATAGAGAAATGTGTAATCATCAGTTGATCGATCTAAAGGAAACAACAGCTCAAATTATTGTAAAATCAATCCCTAATAAGCACATGTATGGCATCTGCAAACATGTACAGCCACACAAAGGTTTTATTTGGAGTCCAGAAATAACTTATACCTTCACAAGCCGGTCTAAGAGGTGAGCAGCACTTTGTACATTTGCATCTGAGTCTGCAGAAAGCTTGCATAAGGCATCAAAGATCTGGTTGAAGAATACAATAAAGTCACCTCTCACAACCTGACATAAAATTAAAAAGATGCCATTAGACAACAGTAGATGATCAGATTTGAGCTGTACACATGTCAGCACAGTTAAACTCTCACCTTAGCTATGTTATATAGTGCTTCACAAGCATAATAACGAACTCTGCTATCTTGGTCAGAGAAAGAATTTAGCACAGGGGGCACAATTTGCTGTCAAGTACAAGGATTATATCTAGGTAAGACAGATAGTGAAAAAAGCATTTACATGCGTAAGTAGTGAAGTATGTCAAAATAAGCTCAATAACAAAGTGAAGAAATATACTATTACTAATGCACGTTTGCAATAAATCATTCCAATTTCCAACAGAATAAATTGCTGCCAAGTGTTAGATATGATCTAGCTTGCTGAAATTCCAAATATTTCAAGCCCATCCCTTAAGATATGACCATTTTTTCCTTTCTGATGTTACTTAATCAGAAAGTTGGCACGTTCGGTGTCCATGATACCAGTGTTGTTAAATGGGGGACATGGCTGAATGGTGTGGCTGATATTTTTTACTTGTGAAAGGATGCCCACCACGTCTGCCCCATAGACCGCAATGGCGTGTGTATATGGCAGATTGTTTTCCTTCCGCCGTCAACAACACTGCCATGACAAGGATATGAAAATTGCACCTATAATTGTTTCATCATGTAATCAAGTATCAAGGGCGTTGAGGTACCATTAGATCCATTGACCCCTGATAATCTTGTTATGTACTACTGTTTAGCATAATTTCTCAAGTGGAAACATATATAATCATATAACTGTAAGCCACGAGCCCGTGACAAAATAAATAAAAAATAAAGGAAAAAATTAAAAAGAGTGTCAAAAGTAGTGAGCAACCCCTAACCTCAAGATGCTGAGCTGCTTCAGAAGTCAACCCAACAGTTGCAGCAGCTAATCCTATCAATCCTCCCTTCATTCAAAATTAAATTTTCCAAAATTAAAATAAAATCATCAACAACTATATAACATAACATGATCAATCAAATAAAAAAATCGAAAAAATAAAAAATGATACCTTTCGATGATTGGCCTGTGGTGAATAAGTGTATTCCGTAGTCAACAAATTGATAACAGCCGCAATTTTATCATGATCTCCATTAGCAGCTAATTGCTTCACTATATTCTCAATCTACACACAAACTCATCATGATAATCATAAACCCTCAAGATTGAAAAAATTACAAAAAAGAAAAAGAAAAGGAAGAAAAGTGAAACCTCAAGAGCAGCATTTTTGCGCTTCTCATAGAGCTTATCAGCAAGATTACGAAGAACGGCTGCCGGAATAGACGACAGAGCGTCGGCCATAGAAACAGCCGACAAGGTGGGAAACAGCTGATTATTGAACAGTGTGAAACTTTGAGATATCAAATTCGTTTTCGGATCTTTTCTTGCTCCAAACGAAACATTTCAACCAAAATCCGAACAAGTTCAAAAAAATTTGTTTTGGGGGGGATAATGACTGACGTGGAAAGTGACTGAAATTGGAACAATTTGGAATTTGGAATTCAGATGAATCAGATCTGATGAAATTCGGAGAATTGATATTGAAATTGAAATATGACAAGAAAAATTGAAATTGAAATTTAAACCTAATTGTTTTGATTTATTTTAGTTTAAAAAATGAATGTTTTTTATGTTGACTAAGAAAAATGAAAGATATATTGTTTTTGTGTGTTTTATTTATTAAATGAAATTAATTTGCAATAAAATTTTAATTGTCAAATATTAAGATATTATTGAGTTAGATTTTAATTATGATAGAATTTATCAATATTTTTTAAAATAAAAAAAAAATAATATTTAAAAAAATTTGTAGAATAAAACTATTGAGTTGAGTTTACTAAATAAAACTATTTATGTTGAAGCAATAAAAATTAAAATTTAAAATAACGTTTTATTTTGAATAACAAAACTATTTTTATTTTTTTTTACTAAATGAAACTGTTGCGTTGTAACAATAAATATTGGGATTTAAATCTTTTGAGTATATATATAATAATTAAGATTTTATGATTTGAGAAGATATTTTATGATTTTGAGTATATATATAATCTTTTGAGAAGATGGTATGTTAGAGCGAATAATTACGATTTTTCTTTGGGTTGTCAACTTTATATCAATACTAATTTGCTGAAGTTTTCCTTTTTGAGCTAATTATATATCATTATTGTTATGGTAGACATTGTGTGTAATGTTAGTATTATTATTTTTTGTTTTTATGAACTATTGGTATTCAAAAGTCGCGTTCAATTTTTTTATCAAAAAAGCTGTGTCTTAAGTTGGAGCAATTTAAAACGAATAACATAAATTTTAAAATAAGAGAATAAAATTTTCTCAGCAAAACTCGTAATTGATATTCTAGAAAATTAGACTCGTTGTCAGTTAAATTAATAATAGCTTGTATATTATTTGATATATTAGTCTTACAAGTTGTATTAATCTTATCATATCATCTAATATTTGATATATGTTTAGGAATATCAATCATAAATTTTTATTCATAACTAAAAACATGTATTTTATCTTTTTAAAATGGATTATTTTCTTATATATGTCGTTAATGTTATGAAATCAATTCTCTTTGTATAAAAAAAACTAATTGTCCTTCTCTATTTTATAATGTTTCGATGATAAACATGTTAGTTAACTAAAAAGAAAAAATAATAATGTCATTTGTGATTAAAAGAAAAGTCCAAGTGAGTAATTTTTCTTTTGGTCATTCTTTTAGTAAAATATCTATATATACTCATACAATTTATACATATATCATTAGACACTAAGAGAATTATAAAAATAAAAATAAAAGTAATATGATAGAAATAAGAATAAAGAAAAAATAATCCGTTGAATAAGTGTGAAAAAATTGTAAATGTTTAAATATAATAATTTTTTTTAAAAATGTGATGGAACAACAAATACCAAATTCTAACTTAATTTATATAATGTGAACTGAATGATAATAAAATCCGCACATGCGGAAGAGATATTTAAATCCATTTTAATTTAGGTGAAAAATTCGTTTTGATCAGGTGCAGATGCAGGTTTTTATCGAAATTAAAATTCGAATGTTTGAGCCAGTACAGATTTGGGGTATTGATATCTACCCCATAATCGTCACGTTAGTAATATTATTGTCATATTTAAGTTTTATATAAATATATGTTCAATATATTTAATATTTTTTAAATATTAAAAATTATAATATTCTTTATAAAAATATATTTTTAGTATTTTTAATTTTATTATTATATAATAATAATCATTTTATTATATTAATTATAATTAATATTATTTTTAAATTTATTATTTATATATATAAATAAATATAAGTGCAGATGAAAAAATTCATATTTATTATAAACTAAAATGTGAACTTAAAGTTCACATTCAATAAAAATAAATGTAAATTCAATATAAAAACGAATGTAAATATTTCTCAACTAATTGAAAGCAAAATTGACTCCGCTTCGTTACCATATCTACCACCTATTGGGGATGTCTATCATGCATCATATATTCAACTATACGACTACGTTGGTCAAAATAAACGGCCTATGATATAAAACCGACCAACAACAAAGATGAGATAATTTTAACCTCAAATGCAACAAAAAAAGTTAACCTTCAAGTTCGAGTAATCCCAACTGGATTTCATAATATGTAATAATAGAACAAAATTATCTCAAGAGGACCTGCACTCAAGACTTTATATACAGAAAATTAAACTCGTTATCGTAGAATTAATAATAATTAGTACTCGTACAACTTCACTGTATGCATATCTAATGTTTTATTCAAAAACTTATATATTAATTTATTTTTTAAAACGTATTCTTTACTTATCTAGGTCACTATTTAAGTTACAAAATCAATTATCTCTTTTTCATTTTTTTAACCGCATACAAATTAGTTTGCTCAAAAAAAGTAGTAATATCATATTTTTTTTATATAAATACACACTCAAAGTGGGTAATTATATTTTGTTTTTTTGCTAAGTGTGACGGAGTAAAAAATGTCAGTTGGGGACACAGTCAAATCTAAAAAATTTCCAAAATGGAACACAGCTGTAGTTGGTCTATCAACCTCAATTTGTGACTTGCATTGAAAATTGATCTGACATAAGGAGGAATCAATTTTACAATGTGTATAAAAAATTAATTTGGATATCTCTATCTCCCTCTATGCCATGCACTTTTTAGAAACCCCATTACAACACTCACTTTTATTCTTAGAATTTGGACTGGAATGATCAGTAAAGGAAAATCACATGCTCTAAATATTTTATTTTTTAAAGTTAGTGAAGTAACTTACTCAAATATATTTTTTTCTAAAAGCCACATTTAGTTAACAAAAACGTATTTAATTAGATACGTAATAAATTATATTTAAAAACACATGGGGATGTAGCTCAAATGGTAGAGCGCTCGCTTTGCATGCGAGAGGTACAGGGTTCGATCCCCTGCATCTCCATATGTTACATTTTTAAAAACTTCATGTGCCACTAAACTTTTCAGTACTCATGCTCGTGGGGATCATATTTGCATTGTAGATTTAATACATGGGACAATTATTTTAACTACGCCAAATGTTGGTATTAAGTGAAAGCAGTTCATAAATTTAAGAATTGTATATTCACTTGAAATCCTTTTGTTGTTCCCACTCAATGGTAGAGAGTTCTTTAGGAAGAGGCAAGTTAATGTAGAGACTCAATTTAACTAGAGTCTACATACACAGATTATGATCTCCTCTCTTAAGTAAATATGAAATTCATTTTAACATATTTAAATATAATCATATTTATGCATAACACTATAATTCGTTCAACATACAACTTCGAGCCCTGCCACATTAGTATGTAATACTAATAGGTAAGATGAAGATTTTGAACAAAGTTTAAAAGTCAAGAAAAACTATTTAAAACTTGATTTAAATTTCTAAAATTATAAAACCAACATTAATCAATTATTTTAATAACTTTTAAAATTGTAAAGAAAAAAAAAATATTTTGATATAATCATGCTTTGACCGTACATATTTACTTCTCAGAAAAAAGTTATAGATTTCAATGAGTGTAATTCCAGTTTCTTTTACGAGTGCCTCAAAAAAGTTTCTTTTACGAGAAAACAGTATAATTTAACTTGATTATAAAATTCTTCTCATATGGTTACAAATATTTGATGAAGAATTCATTCGTATTACCATAGCAGTATAACACTGAATATTTGTGGTCCATACAGATCCTTACCGTTACAAGTGTCACGAGCATTAACATGAACTCGGTTGTATGCTGACGTTTGGAGAACATTAAAACATTCTCCAAAAAAGAAATTATAAAATAAAAGCCTAAAGGCCAAATATACATATTGAACAAACTGATTTGATACAATGCTTTGAATTATGAAGTGAATTCTCTATGCCAGTAGAAAACATCCAACAGAATTAGGCTCGAAGTAGGCTTGGTTTCTATGTCCAAGGACGTAGTGAGGCTTACTAAATTGGGATGAATATTATAAACCCCAATATATGATATTCTTAACAATTGATTAATGATTACACGAGACCGATTTGGAAGAAGGGGTAAAAGAAAAGCAAAAGAAGATCACTGGATCACCTCCAATATGGAACAATAGAAACTTATTTCAAAATAATTATTTGACAAGAGCAATTGATACAACATTATATTATATTGCAATGAAGATCAAAATCGACCAAATGAATGAGGACTTATAAGCGACTCTTCAAGTTCTTTAAAGCCTCTGTAAACCACTTCTGTTTGGCTCTGTGGAAGGGCTAACCTCCGTACTTCAGTCATATACCTGTATATAAGAAAATGCCAATCAGATCAACACTTTACCTCAATCTAAACAAAGAATAATGAAAACAGATGTTTTGGTTTGTACAAACTTTGAAAATATGAAACAAATTAGACAGCGACAGTTTTAAATAAAAAAAAAATGAAATCAAAATCTTAAAACACTATTTTGTCAAAGTAAACAGAACTTAAAAGAATAAAAATATCAGCTAATTCCAATATAATGTTTTGGGATAAAGGAATAGCCACAAAAGTATTTATTTTCTTTTAATGGTAAATATGACGTGCATAAAAAATGTGAAAAGGATAATATTTATAATATGAATATATAAAAGTATAAAGACGTTCACCTGTTTGCCACACTTGTGATCTTGTCCCGAATTCCTTGGCTAGCAACTGTACGCTCCAATGAGAATCCTCCTCCACCGAGTATTAGGGAAGACCCAGTGGCACCTGTACCCATTCTCTGTGAATATACAGACATAGCCCACTCACGAAGTACCACTAGAACTGATCTCAGCATCCGTAATCTAAGATTTGGGGATGGCAAAATCGCCCCATTTGATAACAATTGGTCATATGCGTTCAATACAGGTTCTGCTGCACCCTTACAAGCAGAAACAAGAGCTCTAGCAACATCTTCATCTCCAACTGATTCAACTCCTGAATTTAATCTCTCCTACAAAAAGACAAGAATTCAAATAAAAGTTACGAGAATTCAAATTCCGCCGATCCAAGCCTGCCAAAAAGGTATTCTAGAGAGTAGAAGGAAAGGAGAAATAATAACTATAAAGTAGCATTTACAGACAATATAAACTGTCAGTGAATTTTCAGAAAATATACCAGTCCAGCCTTCTCCAGGTGAAGACAAATAATGTCAAGCTGTAAAACAGTTCCATCACCCGGATAAAGGCGGGGCCCAACTCTCTTTAATACCGAGCAAGCTTCAGCAATGCCACCTCTTGAAATTGCTTGATCTATAAGTCTAGCCCATGTCTCTCTGACAATGCTGCTGTCACTATCACCAGAATAATTGGCAAAGTATAGCATCTCCAGGCATGTCTGAGAAAATTAGGAAATGAAGAACTGTTAACACAAGATTGGATAAGTTTCAAATTTTCACTTTGTAACGACAATGTTCTCAACAAGAATACTAGATAACCAAGCAAAACAAAGGCAGATACAATCCGTAATGGTTTATTCGGTTTGACTATAAAGAAAATGTAAATCATGTCACCTAAATCACTAAAAGAAGAGTTGCAAATTTATTAGGAGTATGACGACCTCAAATTCCTATTTTTATCTCTTAAAAAACCAACCAAACAGAGCATTTTTTCCTTTTACTCAACCATACAACACAAGGAAGTAAATAGCTCAGAATAATTCTAAATTTTAAAGCTCAAAATACATTGAAGGACACCTAATTGTTCATTATCGAACCATGAGAACAGCCTAAAGAGAAACATCTGAAGTTGCATAAATCTACGAACACACACACACAGCCAGAAAGAGAAAGAAAGTACCTCCCAAAGCTTAAAGGGAACAGCATATTCATTATATAACTGTGTTATGCTCTTCAAATCTGATGATAGCTCTTTGGCTTTCTCTCTTGTTGCATTTGCAAAATCGGCATCAACAGCTGAACTGGTCTCAGGGCCTAAACCGTTTTCAACAGAGCCGGGTGTGCTATGTAAAACCTCAGAACTGGAAGCCATAGCCTCTAATTCCTCTTTGATTTTTATCTGAAACCGAAGAACAGCAAGCTTTCCTTCAAGCATATCTAGTAAACCACTGTCACTGGAACCCCGAGTAGAAGCAACTAACCCATCACTATTAGATGCATTTTTTGCCTGTAAAACTGCATTGCTTAGGTATTGACACCTAAATTTTACAAAACAAAAAAACTATAAGATGTCTAACCAAGCAATCCAAAACTATTCTATCAACTCGAAATTCTAGAGAACCGAGTAGAGGTCTTAAATGGAAAAGGGAAACTGCTTAAATACATGTAAAATGGAGAGTCTTGCACTAGAACGGGTACAGACTTTAAAATGTTAATGAATTTATATTATCCAAAACACATAACAACCAAACCTTACTTGAAATCTAAAAGTACACAAGGATTAAGGAATCAATTTTCATGTTTATAAGGCTTGATCAAGTGTCAGAAGTGTTTATGAAATAACAGAACAATAAATCCATCTGGAATATATGTGGTGAAAAAACTTGACAAAATTCCCTAATGTGATCTATCCTTAAGAGGTTTGTAGCAATTAAGCAACAAACTATTTAGAAATCCAGAAGCTTCCAAAGAAATGCAAACAAAAAAGTAATGGAAATGACAAGGATGAGGAACTGATTGACCTCTGCTCAAGAGTAGGAACTCCATCAATAGAAGGCCTTCCAGCTAGTCTTAGCAATGCATGAGCAGCAAGCATGTGTTGTCGTTTCAAGACATAATACCGTGCCAAAAGTTCATAGTACTTGACTTGATTAGATGACATGGGCGCTCCCGATTGCCCCATTGGAGAAGTTGTTGCAGTCACAGCACGGACCTAAGATACGGAAACAGCAGAAGATCATGAAGACAACTAGGAACATACAATTTTTCTAAGAACAGGTGACCTCAACCATTAACAAATTATTGAAGAGAAAAGGATAATAAGCAACCTCGTGTATGGTTTTACGACCAGCACTTTGTAAAAATGGCAACAGGTCAGGGCCTCCATACTCTAACAATTCATTCTCAAGGCCTAAATCAATCATAGCCTGGTAGAGATACTCATGGAAAATTCTGTCAGGTGATTGGACACCCAGCTGAACGATTTGGCTGATATACTTTTTCCGAGAGGCTGGATCGAGTGCAGATTGTGAAGCAGATCTAATGGGAGAGCCAAATTCCTTCCGCAAGGTGTCACCTTTAAGAGACCGCAAAGCACTGATAATTATCTCATAACACTGCTCACGCCGAGCAAGTGCTTGTTCTCTGACAGTTGCATCAATTTCATCATTATAAGCATCACCTGCAGGATCAATAGCCTGTGCCTTCTGAAGAGGTAAGCACACTACAGCTTCATAAAACCTGCAATCGACAAGTGTATTTGATTTTCAAATTGAAGGCATGCTAATCATAGGCCAAGAAAACAAATGACGACACGTGACATAGAAATGGAAAAGAGCTAGGAGAGAAAAATATATACCTTAAATCCTCAAAACGTTTGCAAACGGTACGTAAGTCCGCAGACTCTGGAACTTTGCTTAAGGAATTCAGTGCCTCCCGCGCAAGATTCTCCTTTTCCTCATCATCTATAGTCACCGCAGCTCTCTCCAGGGCTTCCACAGCTAAGAAGAATTTGTAGTCAGACTCCTTATAGTAGCTTGGACAACCCTCTCTTAATCTCTTGCTAATGTCCTCTACAGTTCCTCTGCCATCTGGACCAGTATAATACTGGAGCAATGCACAACGTTAAGAATAATTATTATCATAAAAGTTCCTAAAGTTAATTTAACGAGAAGAATTTCCACTGATGTGTAAACTTTTGTAGAAAAAAAAATCCATCCATGGCTTGCCTAAACAATATTATACCTCCATTAGAGCAGATATAAGTCTTGTAGCGAGACGGTCACCCTCCTCAGAACACACTAGTTGATGAAATGTTAACTGAACTAAGGCTTGTTGAAGGTTAGCATCAAATCCCTGGATCAGACGAGTGACATGATGCTGTGAAAGAAGTTGAAGCAAAAAGAGAGCTTCACCGGATCTAAGGAGCAACTGCCTAATGCACTCCATCGCCCTCACCTGTGGCACAGCAAACAGAAGTGAGCAACTAAACTAATAGCTTAAAAAACACCAGTGTGAGTATTTAGCAATGTAGGCCCACCTCCATGGCAGCTAATTCTGCAGGACTATATGGCAACCTTTGCCTTTTATTTGTGGCTCCACCACCATTGGACTCCATATTTCTGGAATATGCACCAAACAAGTTTCTTACCATACTTCGATCATCAGCACCCAATGCAGAACCAGTACCATATAGAATCGAACCACTCAGATCTCCTAAACCTGCTACGCAGCCATAAAGTCCCCTCCTCTGGTTCCTTCTAGATCTTAAGAATTTCTCTAAAGATCGAAGTTTGAGTTCAAGAACTTGCATAGCCCCAATGGATAGTCTGCATACAACTACCCCATTTTCATATGAAGTGCCTGAAGCACCTAAACTTCCTTTTACAACCATTACAGGAAGTTCCCATAGAGGAAAAAGTAATCTAGATGAACACAAACAGAGCCCTTCATGTGCACCTGAAAATACAGGCTCAGCCTCCTGAACAACCTGGCCCATGCTAAATCCACCGGCAGCAGTTCTTGTGTTTGATAATGCATTACTACCTTCAAGTTGTGGCATGCCAACAAGTCGTGGGTCCTCAAAAGCTTCAGCTGCCTTCTCAGCAATAACATTGCTGATAAGGTTTTCAGAATGCACTATCCTTGCAGCTAGCATTAAACACATTGCAGCTGCCTCGCCGGCTCCAAAACGATTGAAGAAATCTTCTAAAACTGATCTTGGAGAATTGGACTCTAACAGCCGCCTTAAAATGTCTAGTGGCCTGTTAAAAACAATTTCCATCATGCCCATAGTGCTGAAGATGACAATCCTCCTCCTTGGCAATATATGTTGGGTTGAGAGGTCTCCCCTTGCCCACAGTTTACCAGACGCCCTTTCACACGATTCCATTGAGCTCTCATAACCACCAAACTCAATTTCTGAATATAGAGACTGCACAGTAGCTGAAGTATCCGGAAGAGGTAGAACATCTGCCACAGCAAGCATTCGTCCTTCGACTGGTAAAGAAGATACAGATTCCCGTAATGCCCGAGAACTCCTTGTACCTGTCCCTAGATTACCCGATGCTGATGACTGGGTGGTAGAATCCCTGTTTAAAAGCAGGAGTGAAGGCATAGTGGGAGGTGATGCATCAGAAAGGATTAGAGTTCCAGAAGAATAATAGGCTGCCTCGACTTTCAGTGAGAGATCGTCATTCTGAGGTCTACCGGCAAGAGCCATGGTTCCAAAGGTGAGACCACCACTAACACCCCACGGAGGAGCAGGCCTTGTTGTGACAACCTTTAAACAGCTAGGCTTAGGATGGGTGGTGTTGAATCCAGTCAGGCTTCCGCTAGAAGGAGAGGTAGATAGATACATCCTTCTGCCATCTGATAAAACAGCAACAAGATGTAGCCATTTGGACTCAAGTGTAGATAAAGGTGAGATGCAAACAATAGAGGCCTTTGGTGATCGACTTGATACTCTTGATCCATTTGATTGTCTACCTCCGTGATGTGCATCCTTCTGATTGATAAGATTCCTTTCTTCAGCAACTTTCTTTAATGGCCCATCACCAATTGGTCCAAGAACATAAACCTGAAGCTTCATCTCTTCAGTACGTGCATACAATATCTGTCTCTCATTGTCAAAAACCATTTCAACAACAGGGTCAACAGCTCCAAAATTGAACACATTTGGTATGACCCATCTGCAAATAAAAGCTAAGACAAGTTACTAAGGAATTAATAAATGAACATTTAGCTGTAAAAACGAGGTGACAGTATATATATATGTGTGTGTTGTGTGTGTCATAGTAGTGCGGTTAGTAATTAGAAATTTAGTATACCACAAGATTTTAAAACACGAAGTACCTTGAAATTACACTTCCTAGACCAGCCGTGACACATATTTTTCTGCAGCGCTTTTGCCATCCTGAGCCAGTTGAATATAGAAGCTCATATATGTGGCCATCGCGACCAGCAAGAAAAATGCGGCCCTTATCAGTACATGCTACAGATGTCATTGTAACACCATCAGATGGTATTGTATAATCTGGCAATGGCTGTAATGAAACTTCTGCAAATGGATCTGAGCCATCTGCTCCTCCAGAGCAGCAAACTCCAACTATAATTAACTGATAAAAAGAATGGGGTAAGAAATAATACCAGCCCCACACAGAAATCTGAAAAGAAGACACTGCACGGGTTCATGGGAAATTTGTTGCCCAAACCCCCTTTAATTGACGGATTAAAGGATCTTATAACATGTTATCGTGTAAAACATATCTCACAAAATCATCACCCTAAAGTTTTAAAAATCTTGCGAAGGAACTATTTTTTAAACTACAAAAGAATACTACACTATTAGAAAGACTTCATTTCATATCTAATAAAAAAATAACAGTTTTTGATTTATGTTGTTTTACTTTTGGATTTTCTATTTCAGGTGATTCTCTCAAGGACGTAAACAAGACTTAAGAACCTAGTTAATTTGATAATATAATTTTCTGTACTCCGTTTACCTTCTGGAGAATTTATCATAATCCTAATTATTCTCTTCTATTTAATCTGATTTGGTAATAAATAAATTTCTTCATATATAAAAGATTACTAGATTAACTATTTAAGCGCCTCTGTCATGCTTGAATGATCCTGCAGAGAAAATAGTAACCTTTACATGAGTTAAACCACCCTCCCTTTCTAGCGTGAACTCGGTACTTGTCTTATTAACTTGTAAAAGGATTCAGGTATCAGCCTCCAGTACTCAGATACCTAACCTTGCCACAGCAGAATCCTCTCAGTGCAAAAAAATTTCTCCAGTACATTATCTCAAACAAGATGCATTATATTGCTGCTACCTTTCCGCATAGGGCCATACCATTACTGAATTCTTTTATCCCTTCTACTATAAAATAAGGCTTTCTCAATCAATGATCAATCTGCCCCATGCTTGCAACATTCAATAGAAGTTAACAAATAAAACTTTTATTCGTAGTGGAATTTCGATAAATAATATTCTAGGTGAAAAGCTATAGATGGGTATACAAGATAAAGACAGTCTTGCACTCTTGCTATTAAAAGCAATGAAGTACACATAGTGAAAATGGATATTTTATGTTTCCTTATGAGTGATCTATCCTCTCTTTTTGTTCTTAGGAATTGCAAAATAGTATACGAAAAAACCCAATACTAGAGCCATAATTATATCGGAATAGTTAACACCATGGACTGGAATAAACATGAGGGCGTTAATAATATGGTGGATGGCCTGAGTCGGTAGGATTTGATACCAAATTTTTCATATTAATCCTAAGTCATCCTTACAAAAGAGACTTGTAAGGTGAGCGGTACAACTCTTTATAAACTCTTTTTAAGTCTCATGATATTATCTCTTTACAACGTGGGATTTGGGTTTTTTTCCCAGTGCATAGCAACACAAATTATGTTGCCTGGGTACAAAATAAGCAATTTACCTCATAGCACAAATAACAATTTCAGAAGCACAATATTTAAGTACACGGGTCCTTGGAAGAGAATTAAAAAATAAATGGTCAATACCTCAACAGGGGTTGCTAAGATTAAAAGATATTGGATAGCTTCAACAAAAACACCAGGTTTTGATTTTGCAAGACCAACAGCACAAATAGCTTGTTCCTCCCCACTATATTCAGGACACTGGCCATCCCTAAGGAAGCAGCAACGTTAGATTAGAAGTACGACAACACATTTAAATATTGTTTTCACTAAATAAGAATACAACAGTCAAAACAAATTTCAGCCACCTAAAACATTCCTCCACTGAATTAGTTACATCAATGATCAAACAGCCAGAATAATATAAAATAGAAGTTATACAGTCTAAAAAACAGAACTCATAAATAGTATTTTTATCTTCAACCATTTAAATATGGGGTTAAACATTTTTTCTAGATGCTTAGTCAAAGTTTGCCGAGAAACAGTCATACAACAATTACTCAAACTAAAAGCTTAAACTATTATAGAAGACCAGCTAGCAACACTAAAATAAAAATTTATGAAATAGTCAGTCTATGGGATTCTATTGTGGCAAATCCGGACCATTGGAAACATAAAAGGAAATAAAGGGGATTATAATTAAAAGTGTTCTAAACTTCCAATAGAGGGAGGAAAAGAGTTCACTAACAAACAAAAGCATCTTGCCCTGATTGAACTACCAAATAAAAAATGTAGGAGGAAACTCAAAAAACAAAACAAGATGACAGCTTTGATTCAGAAGTGCATAATGAATGTTCCAGTCTCGGCCTTTTAAACTCAATCAATTCAAACTCATCATCACAGTACTTACCACTTATCAAAACGCCAAAGAAACAAGGAATTGTCCACGGAAGCCCATGCTCTGCGTATTTCAGGAAATATGCCACAAAAAGCGGTCCCCTCCCCACCAGCTGCATTGTATCTTTCAATGAGAACAGGAGGCAACTCCCATGTATTTGCTACCTCAACCAAAGGGGGCCACTGAAACAACACCAAAAACGCAATCAGGCCAAGAAAAAGCATAAAACTGAACCACAACCTCACTAATTATGCTAATGACACACCCTATAACCTATAATGCATATTGTCATCATTACAATATCATTGTATTACTCCTCTCTGTAATCTACCCAAGTAACATCTAGCCATTTCATTTAAAATTCAATTTTATATTTGAACTTTCCCTTATGAATATGAAAATAAAATACATCACAAAATAAAGTCTTGTTTGGATAAAAAAAAACTTAATTAAGTGCTCAACATATAAGGGGTTATGTATAAGTCATTTCTACAACAAAAAATAAAATCAAACTATTTTCATATAAACTATAAGTTGTTTTCATAAGCAATCATGAAGAGCTTATGGAAATAAGCTCAAAAACAGTTGATGGACAAGTCAGAAGCTCTCATAAGTGCTTATGTCACTAGATAAGCTCAATTCAAATCAGTAATTCCAAACATGCCCTAATTAATTGGTCATTTTACAAGTGTACACTAACAAATGAATTAACTAAGTTTTCCCCTTCCTAAACATTCACTAATTCAAAATTAATCACCAGAAATGGGAGAATAAAATTACAGTAAAAGTCTAAATAGAGTTGAATCTACAACTGATAATTATGAAGCCAAAAACAGTTGATGGACATGTCATAAGCCTTCCCAATTACACTCTCAGAAGTACTTATGTCACTGATAATAAGCTCAAATAAGTCATTCCAAACATGCCCTAATTACTTGGTCCTTTTACAAGTCTACACTTACAAAAAGTGAATTTAGTTTTCCCCTTTCCCTAATTCAAAATTTATGACCACAAATGGGAGAATAAAACTACAATCACTGTCAAAATAGAGTTGAATCTAAAAACAAAAATTAGAGTGAAGATGAAAACCTCTCTGGGGTGAGTAGAATAAGGATGACTGGCATATCTAGAGGCCTCTAAAGCTTCTTCGAGGTCGTGCTGAGACGAAACTTCGCGGCCAATGCGATCACTGACAACAAGACCAGCATTCGTAACATCACGAATCACAATCTCGTCTTCCCACGACATTGTGAATTGGAGAGCTGCAATTAGGTGGAATCAAATTGAAGCCCTCTTTTGTTTCCCGATAAACAAATGGAGAATCAAATTAGGGAGAGAGCGGGAAAGGGAGAGAAAGAAGACCGTGGAGAGAGAGAGTGAGTGAAGAGTGAGAAGAAACGGCGATGTAGGGTTTTGGGGGTGGGTTTCGTAAATTGATAGTGGCGGGCAAAATTTCCGGTCATCAAAATAAACAAATTTTTTTTTACGGAAAACAAAATAACAAAAATTAAAATTATTGGAAACCCTCGTTCAAATTCACATTTGAAATAGTAGTACCGTGAAATTGACATTTGGTATATAGTAAAAAAATAAATAAATAACTTAATTATATTTTTTGCCTTTTTTAATTTTGAATTTTATTTTTATTTAATTTTATTCTTTATTATTTTTATATGTGTCACGTTTGCCTTTTTTTTTTCTCGAATGCTAATTAAGTTAAATAAAATCATAAAATAAAAGTAAATTTGATTGTCAATTAAAATTTGATTATTATTCATTTGTAAAATGAATTTTTAGAGTGTAAAATTGAAATTCTAAAATTAAAAAATTAGGATTATGATTTTAGTTCATCTCTAAACTTAATTTTTAAAATCCTTTAGATTTAAGTAAAATATTTTGCTGTTGAATACATAAAGATATAATCTCCGTCAACAAATATAAATTATGAAAATATCATTTATGTTGAATACATAAAGATTTAATTTTAAAATTTATTTTTATTTAATTTTATTCTTTATTATTTTTATATGTGTCACGTTTGCCTTTTTTTTTTCTCGAATGCTAATTAAGTTAAATAAAATCATAAAATAAAAGTAAATTTGATTGTCAATTAAAATTTGATTATTATTCATTTGTAAAATGAATTTTTAGAGTGTAAAATTGAAATTCTAAAATTAAAAAATTAGGATTATGATTTTAGTTCATCTCTAAACTTAATTTTTAAAATCCTTTAGATTTAACTAAAACATTTTGCTGTCGAATACATAAAGATATAATATCCGTCAACAAATATAAATTATGAAAATAACATTTATGTTGAATACATAAAGATTTAATTTTGAATTTTATTTTTATTTAATTTTATTCTTTATTATTTTTATATGTGTCACGTTTGCCTTTTTTTCTCGAATGCTAATTAAGTTAAATAAAATCATAAAATAAAAATAATTTTGATTGTCAATTAAAATATGATTATTATTCATTTGTAAAATGAATTTTTAGAGTGTAAAATTGAAATTCTAAAATTAAAAAATTAGGATTATGATTTTAGTTCATCTCTAAACTTAATTTTTAAAATCCTTTATATTTAAGTAAAATATTTTGCTGTTGAATATATAAAGATATAATCTCCGTCAACAAATATAAATTATGAAATAACATTTATGCGAAATGAAAGTGGATATTTTTCTAGTGGGTTTAAGTGAACTAGTTGTTTTTATGAATTTGAGTGTTATATGTACATCGGCCACGCACAAGAATTTTGACATAATTTGGTGGGGTTACTTAAGTTATTGGCAAATTTTTATTGGGAAATTTGGTGGGGTTACTTAACTTGTGTGTCTTCTTAGACAAATTTGTTGAAAATATTGGTGGCGGATTAAGGGTGGAATTTGAATAAATATTTTAGGGGTGCTAATTTTTTAAATTTTAATTGATAAATTAAATATAATTTTTTATTTTAAATTTGTAATGTAAACACATATTTTTTTTTTTGTAAATACAATGCCAAAAGAAATACGAATTAGATTTAAGAAGTTGTATAGATTTATCAGCAATGGAGTTATTGATGTAACATATTTTTTTAGTTTGTATGCTTAGAGAAGAAAAAAAAACTAAACAAAAAAGATAATTAGTTTGGTTGAGATTTGACAATTTTTGTCACAAAATTAAACTCAAATTGGTGAATAGTAATTTCATATGGTTTAGTTAATTCAGGTTGACATTAATAAAAACTAACATATTTATTTTAAAAATATAAAAATTTATTTTTCAAACATTATATTTTTATACTATTCAAACAATTAAATAAATATTTTTTAATCTATGATGAGAAAAATAATATGTAAATAATTAAAAAATCTTTAAATACAACACATATTTAAGATAATACAATTGATATAATCTAATAATTTTATTCAGATGTCGGAAGTTAATTTTAAATAAAATAAAATCGTACTCAAATCAATAGAAGTTGAGTTTATTTGATTCGATTAAAATTGAACTAAAAAAATATTTTAATTGATTTTAATTTTTTTAATTTATCAAATTATTAATTTAATTTTTATATTTTTAAACAAAATAAAAAATACACATAGTTGAAATTTAAATTAAAAGATGTAGTAATAATTATTATATAGGTTGTTTTTAGTGATTATGTGAGTAGTACTATAAAAAAAAAAAATTGTAAGTAAAATGAAAGTAGATCTTTTTGGGTGAGTATAAGTGACGTAGTTATTTTATGAAATGAAAATTGTTATATGGACAGCCGTAACACACAAATTTTTTGGAGTTGCATAAATTATTGGTAAATTTTTATGTTATACATGTAATTTACAATCATATTAAATGTTGGATTTCTTTTTCTATGTGCGCATCTTTTACACAACTGAGTTAAAAATAATAGTTGTGGATTATTTGATGAGTGGGGTGAATCATCTACTAACTAAGGTAGAACTCGGGTTCAATTACATGTTTGTGACGACTATGGTAATTTATAGCATATATTAAAAATAAAATATTAAATTGAATTTTTATCATTTAAATTTTATCAATTGATATTGTTTTTGTTTTTCTAGTCACATACAACACGATAGATTTAACGTTGTTATTGTCATTTTATTGTTTTTTATTGATAAAGAGACTAATATAACTCACTTAAAAACAATATCATATAAAATTAAATAAAAATAAATAATATATATAATTTTAAAACAGACAAAAAATAAATGATAAAAAGTGTAATTAAACCAACGAAATTGATTTATTTAGTTTTATTATTAAAAAAACATTAATTTGTACGAGTAATGTTAGAATTTCAATTAAACAAAAACAAAATTATATAATTATAGTGTAGATAAACAGATTAAAACATGTACCTTCCATTGTTGTTAATTATTTGAAGATGTTAATTATTCTAAATTTTAATATACATATTAATTCACTTTTGTATTTTATAATTTTAATAAGTTGTGGATTAATAAAAAAGACACTCACATGTCAGTTTATTTGCTTTTTTCTAGTGTACCGGTATAATAATTGGTTTACTTCAATTCACTTGTTTAAAAAATAATAATGTTTTAGTGTCAATACTTATGTTGTAAGTTTAAAAATTTAAATTTTGAAAAGAAAGCGAGCTAATCCCATTCCTAGTGACTCACAAGGCCATTTATACAAATGGGACTTCAAAATTTGGTGATAGGATAGAGTTTCAAATTATGGTGTTTAATTATTTAGAAATTAATTTTTTTAGTGATTTTGTTTAAAAAATTAAATTTATTTATTTTTGGTAATTGCATTGAAAATCATTTAAAATAATTTTTTTCCCTTCTAATGTTATCATATTTTTAGATGATTGATATAAAAAACATACGAAAACTCTTAAAATTATTTTAAAAAATGGAATAAAATAAAATTTTAATTATTTATCTTTATTTAATATTATTTTTAATTATTTATATTATATTTTTTAAAATTTATTTCGGCTATTTATTTTTATTTTTTTCATTTTTTCTTTTACTTTTTTTATGTAAAACTAATTTATATTTTTAATAAAATAACAAACTTATATAATTTTACAATAAATACATAATTAAAACGAGTATTAAGTAAAAGTTTAGGAACTAAAACAAAAAATGATTAAAACCAATTGAAAAAAAGTAAATAACTAAAATAAATATTAAATAAAGAATAAATAATAAAAAAATATATTTAAACTAAAAAATAATTATTTCACTATAATATTTTAACAAACAAACTATAAATTGAGGTACTAAAATAAATTATTTTTGTTAGACTATAGAGTAAAATAATTTTATAGAGTTGATATGTAAATTAATTTTTTTTTTACATTAAACTATTAAATAATTATTTTATTTTCTGTTATTAAATAATTTTTTGGAGAAATAAATTGAGTCCTCGATATTTTATGGAGTAAAATTGATTTTCACTCTTTATTTATTTATTATTATTATGCCCTTTCTACATCAGTCAACGCAATTAAACTTCTTTTTCTTTTTAAAAATTAGAATAAGAGCAATAGCGTGTCTATCGAGTCGGTCGTCAAGAACCTAGGAGGGTATATCCGTCAATATAGAAATGCACTGCACGTGTCCGTTTCATGAACTGTTCCACTTCAACTCATACGTATGAACAAGAATATCCATACAAAAAAAAAAAAGAGCAATAACAAGACTAAGTACTAATTATTTGAAAAAAAATATAAACAAGAATAAGAAGAAGAATGAAGAATCATTTTTATCTTCCTTTATTTAATTATTTTTATTATATTCTTTTGTTGCTTCTTTTAGTTTAATGTTTCAATTCAACTTCAATTATGCTCTAAGAACAATCTCTGCAATTTCTTTCTCTCTATCTGTAGCTTGCCATGTCATCACCGAACTACACCCAGGCGCCGCTCCTTCGCCCCCGTCGCGTGGGCCGCACACCCGTCCTTGCGCTCCTTCTCGGGCGCCGTGGTCCTTCTGTTCTTGTTCGTGAGACAGCAGCGCGTGAGCTCGAGGAGCGACGTGCCGACTGGGGTTACTCGAAGCCGGTTGTATTACTGGACGTGGCGTGGAACACGGCCTTTGTGGTGGTCGCGGCTGTTATGTTAGGCTGCACGGTCGAAGAGAATCCGAACACGCCGATCCGATTGTGGATTTGCGGGTATGCGGTTCAGTGTCTGGTCCACGTGGCGTTGGTGTGGCTGGAGTACAGGAGGAGGAACGGGATTGAAGGAGGAAGGGATGAGGAGTCTCTTGATGATGAGGTCAATGACAGCGAGGATGATGATGATGCTGAATTGAGGAATTTTTCTCGTTCCGGGTGCGTTTAATTTCTCAATTCCAATGATGTTTCTGTTGAATTTTCTCTATCAGTTAATCAAGTTGTTAGGTTTTTTTGGGGGGAATTTGAGGATCGTTTTTATCGCCGGAGTGATTAGAGTGTGTATGTGCATTGCATTAGTAAGATACTAAGATAGGTTTCTTTGGTATTAATACTAGTTAATATACTGTTAAGTACATGTTGCAACTGTACATCGTTTGAATGCCCAAGTAAGCCCTTTGCCCCAAAATATTAATCAAATTATTGCTAAACTTATTTAGAGAAAAGGGACATGTACTATCACTGACTTCCGATGATAATTGAGTATTTTGCAGTTACTTCTACACTACAACACTACAGTTAGAATTTAAGTTGACGTGGCAATATGATGGATTTTCAATCTCATTGGATATTAGTGCATCTTCACTAAACTCATTTAGTTGTGTTTGTAGGATATTAATATACTTTAGGTATCTAATTTAAGCAAATTTACCTTTTATTAAGATTATGTATCGAAGTACGATTTAATCTAGGAATTTTGTTCATTTCAATTTTGTATTATCGCTGGGTTACAAATATTGAATTACCTTCTAGGTGCGTTTTGTAATGGAGACTTGAGATAATTAATAATGCTGTAATTTTTGCTTCCTCCGAGAGTATATATCAAACTTGAGTACTAGAGCACTCTAGTTTAATGAGGGAAGTTCTTACCAAGAGCTCTTCTTGGTTTGTTGTCAAGACTCTTGGGTTGTTCACCAAGGGTTAATGTAGTTATAATCAAGCGGTTATAATTTTACGGATAACGTGACTTTTGGTTGCTTTGCTTTGACCAGTTAACCTATGGGTGAAAGCATTATGGTATTATTATTACATTTTCTGGTGGATGTCTTTGATTAATAGAAAGTGATATTTAATTTATTATAATTGAAAGCCTTATGTTATTATGAGCTTCAGTGAGATGGCAGTAAAAGGAGTCACTCACTGATGTGTTGGCACAGAGACTGCATTTCATTTTGTGTACCGTGAGGACAAACTGGTGGACCATCTATTCACTGTGTAAAAAAGGAATTAAATCCTCGTTACTGTCTTAGTGTGCTTTGGTGCTAAAGCATGTTATTCTACTGGGAGTTGTGTGTAGTTCTGTTTATTATTATTATATACTTTTTGGACTGTGCTAGGTAATGAAGAATTGTAGATACTGATTTTGATTATCTAACTCAGATTTGCAAAACGATGTGCATCGTTGAATACAATGCTTTCATTGCTTTGGTGGATGGTGGGCTTCTACTGGGTTGTCTATGGTGGTGATATTCTTATTCAAGATGCTCCACGGTTGTACTGGTAAGGATTGCACTCAGTGAATAACGTTTGTATATTGGTTGATTTTTTAAGGACAAAAAAAGATAATATAACCAACAATCTTAAACTTTGAGCCTTTTGCAAATTGGCACAGTAAACTTTAAAATCTTCGTATATCCCCCCATCAACTGGTTCTTCTGATTAGTTGCTGTTATTTAACTAAAGGACTTGTGTCATCCCCCATCAATTGGTTCTTCTGATTAGTTATTTTTAATTCACTAAGACTTTGTTTGCAAGTTTGGAGGGGAGGGGAGGGGAGGGGCTTTGAGGGATTTGTTTTTATTCATAATACAAAATTCCCCCATTTTGGAGGAACTCTAAAATTGTATTGGAGGGCTTAAACAAATTCTTAAAATCATTTCCATGTTGGTATAATACTCTATATATTAAAAAATATATTAATGATAAGCATTCTTTTACCATTATCTACAAATTCACTTTCTTAAAAAATTTCTCTCCATTAGTTTGCTATCGTGTGTGAGTGAGATGATTTGGCACATTATGTGCCAAGTACTTTGCCATTTATCCTCTCCGAGAGTGCTACATCATCAAGGACTAAAGTGATATTGTTTAATCATTTGAATTAGTAGTTGATATATAATAAATTGAAGGATAACTAGGAAAGTAAACATTGTGATAACTAGCAAGAGAATTGTCACTTCATAAAATGGGAAGAGTCCAAAAACTTATAAGTAGACAAATGTAGTGAGTGATGCATTTTATCATTATTTGGTGAAAACAATTATAAATATTCAGTTAACAGGTCAGAGTTGCCAAGTTATTCAGAATTGACTACAGATGAAAAATATTATGTCACATGTTTAAAACATAGATGACTTAAAGACAGTGCAGCTTTACACTTACACGGAAAAAGAAAAAATGGGGAAGCAAAAATTGGGTTTAGGGTTCTCGGGACCCAAATTGAACAAGAGTAATGTTAGTGGAACTTAAAATTTGACACAAATAAAATATTGTGGGATCACGTTTTGTTTTTCCTAAAATGTCAAAGTATTGTATTTGTGTCTCATTTTGTGTCAAATTTTGTTTTCCAATAACATTACTCATTGAACAATATTAAGGATTGCTTAGTATAGCATCAAGATCAAACATTGCCATTTTAGTCTGTAGGGATGTAGCATCATATTTGGCGCTAACGAGTCAAATCCTCACATCGACAGATGTTAGCAAACGGAGACTAACTTTTGGGTTAATGTGATAGACATCATCCACTTTTAGCATTTTATTTTTATTTTTCTTACTTTAAGGGACCAAATCAACTGGGCGTGCCACTTTTGAAGTTTTAAATAAGGACAAAGCAAATGGACTTTGTAAGGATATAGAAATAGGGATAGTTAGGAGTTGGTTAGTAGTTGTGTTCCTAGGTTGTTAGTAGTTGTATAGGTGCAACTGTTTTAGTGTTTATGTTGTTATTAGTTACCTTGGACCTAATCCCTATTATAATGTATTGGAGGTCTTTAAATAGAGTCTTCAACCTTCTTGGCCCGCCAATCCTGCATTCCATAAACGCGGGCACTCCCTTGAGATCCGACAGGTCGGACCAATTGTTAGGAACCCAAGAATTAGATTCCATGGATTTAGAGGAAGAACACTCCTATAATGGTTTACACCAGTCAATTTCTAATTTTGCAAAAGATCATTTCTAAGGGAATGAAAGTCTATATTTATAGACTTCCTATACACAAGGATAGGGAAAAGGATTAATAGCAACTACCTTAAAACATCAACTAACACACAGAAAATAACTAACCTAACTATCTAATCCAACAACCATTAACTACTTTAACTACTATAATTTCCCTTTATTCTATATCCTAACGGGCTTTGTTTTTTTCCTTATAAAATCAATGGCTATTCTTCTTTAAATTAAAATTTTCACTGCAAAGCAGCGATTTTTTAAGAATAGTTATATTTATTATACTGTACTTGTTTTTTCGGAAAATTGTTTTATTCAATTTCTTTTATTTTTAAAGAAAGTTATCCTTATGTTTTTTCTTCCTGTAATTTGTACAGGTTGGCTGTTGTTTTTCTAGCATTTGATGTCTTCTTTGCCATCTTTTGCGTTGTTTTGGCATGCTTAATTGGTATTGCTCTCTGTTGCTGTTTACCCTGTATTATTGGTATTCTCTATGCCGTTGCAGGACAGGTATGTTTTTTTTAATTTCTGATAGAAAAATTGCAAATATTTGTGGCCTTCCATTTTTTTAATTCTCACTGTTTGTTTCGTGAGATAGGAGGGGGCATCTGAATCAGATCTCAGTATACTTCCAAAATACGGGTTTCAAGCGCTAAGCAACGAGGAAACACCTGGTCAGAGAGGTGGATCAATGGTTCCTATTGAAAATTGCAATGGTGCAAATGAACGGGCACTTTCACCTGAGGATGCGGTATGAGTTACCATAGACAATTAATTTCTTTCAGTCTTATGCTGTTAATCGCTAAGTGGTTCGTTGGTTTTCTATCTTGATCACTGAGTATGAATATTTTTATCGTCACCTTTTATGTACTTCTGTGCTTGAAAATCTGGTTGTTCAAAGGAAAATAGTAATAAATCTAATTTCTACATTAGGGTATAAAACATTTTGTGAAAATAATATTTCGTAAATCTTTTATGAACGCTGTTTACTTTTCAGGAATGCTGTATATGCATCTCTCCATATGAGGATGGAGCGGAACTTCACGCTCTT
>NC_021165.2:2408181-2436187 GCF_000331145.2 Cicer arietinum | reverse complement strand
ACCATTTCCATTCCACATGCATTGTAAAATGGCTAAAGATGAATGCAACTTGTCCTCTTTGCAAGTACAATATTCTTAAGGGAAATGAGCAGGTGTGATTGAATAGTAGAGAAAAGCCAAGATATAGTATGAATCCAGTTTAATTATGTGATCGAATCAGGGTTTCAAAATGCTGATGTGTATTTGATACAAAAAGGCTAATGTATATATGTAGATAAAATCAAACTACGAAACAAATTAACAATACAGCTTCTCCCAATTTGCTCGATCTAGCTGTCAATGTTTTGTTTAATTGCTTTTGTAAGAAAGGGAGAGTTAAGAAGGAAATCTTGTTATAGAGATTTAGTGTTTATTTTGAATAAGTTATCGATTTCATGTCTCATAATTTGTTTACATGGGAGAAAATAATAGAAAATTGTAGCAATTCCAACTTTATTCTGATTTCATATTGCATTGTATGGGATCTTTATTGGTTTCCTTACATTTTCTTTGTTTGATCTTTGGAAAGCTCTACAGACTCTAGGTTGAGCACAAAAAATGGTTGGAAATTTCCCATCCCACCTCCTTTGTTTTCAGAGGTCCCTGAAAAACCACAATGCAGGACAAATGCACTACACAATGCGTTGTTTATATAACTTGGTGTCAAGAATTTGCTTGCCACACATCGCACAAACTTCTACAAATACAAAACATATCATAAATTGAGTTATGTACTTTCACGATATAGTATAGCAGCAAATGCGAAACATCCAAACAAAATATATCAAATATCACCATTCCAGTAAGCACGCATGTGATAGTACTTGCCATCAAATATCCCTCATTTGCTCAATCGAAGTTGAGATTTCATAATTCCTTTTCGTCTTCTTCCCTCTTTGCTATTAAAAAATCTCTCGTGTCCTCATTTTGTTTCAATCAACAAACCCTAAAGATTATATTAAACCTAATAAATATCCAACGTTGTATAAAAGAGTGCATTCACAAGAATATTATTGGTATTTCTCATCGACATCCATGAAATTTGTTTGAAAAGTATAAACTTAAAATATTGTCAACATGAATAAACGCAAATTGTCCTATAGTATATTTGTTTAGAAAGAATTGCTCTATAGTTAGTCTAGCATATCTATAACAATTTTTAAAATAATTAAATCTCATTTACTTTTTCCTGTTTTTACTAATACTTTATTCGTTCATAATTATATCTATTTGAGAAAAATTAAAATATAAATACTCTTTTAAATTATTAAATGTATTTAATATTATTATTTTCATAACATTCCTCTTATTAATATTAATTTATTTTGAAAAATAAAAATTCAAAGTTAGAAACATCACACATAAAATACATATATTAAATTGCTGCTTAATTTTCTTTATACGTGAAAAAGTACTTGCAAAGAGACATAGTATGTAATTTCAAAAAAAAAAAAAAAGACAAGTAATTCCTTCATAAATTATAAAATACAATTAATGTTGATTAATTTTAATGTTTTTTTATTTATCACTTAAATAATTATGAAAATATAAATTTTTTCTTCAAATAATAAGAACGAAATTCCATCAAAAGAAGTGGTAAAAGAAAATAAACAGTCCTAGCCCAAAATAGGGTCACGTGAATTTGTTTGGGGTGAAGCATGGGCTTCATTGAACCAGCCAACCCAAGCCCAGACAGAAAACCCTACCTCTTACATTTATAAGAACATGAAACCCTAATTCTCAGATAAATTGTATAGTCAATCTCTGCAGCAGAAAACTTTTGTTGCCGTTCTCTCCCATTCTCACACTTATCATCAACATGGCAGAACGAGGTGGTGGAGATCGTGGTGGCTTCGGAAGCGGCTTCGGCGGTCGTGGTGGACGTGGCGGACGCGGTGACAGAGGCCGCGGTGGTCGCCGCAGAACCGGAGGAAGACGCGAAGAGGAAGAAAAATGGGTTCCCGTGACAAAGCTAGGTCGTCTCGTGAAGGAAGGTAAGATCCGAAGCTTAGAGCACATCTACCTTCACTCACTCCCAATCAAGGAGCATCAAATCATCGACACACTCGTGGGTCCCACTCTCAAAGACGAGGTGATGAAAATCATGCCGGTTCAGAAACAGACTCGGGCCGGTCAGAGAACCCGGTTCAAAGCTTTTGTTGTTGTTGGTGACAATAACGGTCACGTTGGTTTGGGTGTTAAGTGTAGCAAAGAAGTTGCTACTGCTATTCGTGGTGCTATTATTTTGGCTAAGCTTTCTGTTATTCCTGTTAGGAGAGGTTATTGGGGTAATAAGATTGGTAAGCCACACACTGTTCCTTGTAAGGTTACTGGAAAGTGTGGTTCTGTTACTGTCAGGATGGTTCCTGCCCCTCGTGGTTCTGGAATTGTTGCTGCTAGGGTTCCTAAGAAGGTTTTGCAGTTTGCTGGTATTGATGATGTTTTTACTTCATCTAGGGGATCCACCAAAACCCTAGGAAATTTCGTCAAGGTTTGATTCTCTCCCTTTTTTTAATGTTATATTACTATTAGACTTTTACTTATGTTTGATTGGTTTATTATTTCTTATGTTTGATTATTGTATGTAAATGTTAATGAATTAACACTATGACAAATGGTTTCCTTTATGTAGACTTGATGATGTTTGATAAGTTTATTTCTATATGTTAATTTTATTTTTTCTATTAAATTGAAATGTGTTATGGAATTATGCCATTTTACAGTGAATTGCAATGAATATGTTATTCTTATTACTTTGATTGAATTATGTTGTTTTGGGATTTGTAATTTTATATTTGATTTTGAGAATTTCAACTATTTTTTAGTGGGCTAATTTTACGACTTGTACATACTAAATTTATACGTATAATTGGTTGCCTATTAATGATTTATGGTTTCCTCTTTGTAGACCTAATACTACTTTTTATGAGCTTATTGCTATTGATTAATGTTTATTGTTCTATACAATTTAAGTTTTTATGGAATTGCGCCTTTTATGTTGAATGCAATGAAGGATGCCTTTCCTATTCTTTGGTTTGGTTGAGGATGTTTCTTGTATTTTAAGAATTACAAGTATTTTTGTGTGCTGCTTTTTCTACCTATTCATTCTCAATTTCTTTGCAATTTGTTGCTTGTTATTGATTTTTGCATATCTGTGTTGGCTTGTCCTTTACAGGCCACTTTTGACTGTTTGTTGAAAACCTACGGTTTTCTGACACCTGAATTCTGGAAAGAGACAAGGTTCTCCAAATCTCCATTCCAAGAGTACACTGATCTATTGGCTAAGCCAACTGGAAAGGCCTTGATCCTTGAGGAAGAAAAGGTGGAGGCTTGAAGTTGCAGTTTTGATGCTGTTGGATGATGGTGGTGTGTTTTAAGCATCCTAGTAGGAACTAGTTACTATATCTTTTGTTGCTTATGTTGTTTCCTTCCGTACTGAGGGATATTTTATAGTTTTGCGCATTTTCAATTCATGTTTGTTGATTGAATATTTACTGAGTTTTGAATACTAAAATTTTCTTCTTAATCTTCATTTGGCCTGAATAACTTATTGCTGGTGACTTAATAATTGCATAAGCATATGTTTTCTGCTTTTTTATAACATAAAATGTCATAAAAATTCATGATAACTTTTGCTGAAATTTATCAAATTTCTAAAATCTTAGTATTTTTTCTTCTCTTTTTTTCACTTCACCCGATCTATGCATTGGAGGTGTGTCGTGAATCATATGTTACGTATTTTTTTCTACATAAATGTTAATGTGGTAAATTTGAAGTGTATTATTTTTCTTTGTCCAAATGAAATTATGGAACTACTTTGGCCTGTGATAAAGTGTCTCACTATGTAGTCACCACATGGATCAGAAAATGTACCTCCCTGAATAATTAGGCAGTTGGATAGCTGTTGTTTTTTTAGGTCAAGAGGATGTTCTTGTTGTGCAAGTAAAGAAAGGTATTGGCCTCTGTTGTAATGCGGTGCTACTTTCAAACATGGCAGGAAGGGCCCTCCATGTGTTACATTCTGAAAGCACCCAACTTGTTAAGCATCCGGTGATCTTTGCTGTTCATCTATCTATTCCCAACTTTAACACATTATCCAATTGCGCTATAGATTGATTTATTTATGGCTATAGATTGATTATTCAGCTGTAGAAATACTAATAAATTTTAAGGGCTAAAGTCATATTTTAGTATTATTATCGAATGAAATATAAACTACTATTATACTAGATGTTTGTTACCATTAGTGGACATGACTACATCCTATAAGTGGCAAAGGTTGTTATACGATTTACAATGTTAAAAAGGAACAACGAGTTGAAGTAGACACTAAAGAGTAATTGGGTAAATAAATAAAGAGTAAAGCAACCTTTTAATTGGCACTATCGTCATATGGTTCTTTCTTGAGGGTAACTCAAGGAGAGCAAACCCTAGATAAGAAATATGTAGTGGGTTATGACACAGCACCAAGGTTGAGTATATTGAAATATGTTATATCTACAATGAATGTTGTTGCCTTTCTCTTGCCATACCGAAACTTCACTAGATCACGATACACTACTCAACTATCAGTAATACTATCCTTTTCTTTTCTATAAACATGAGATGAACATTTCCTACTGTGTTTAGGTATTGAGAGTTTTGAAAAAAAGGGACTGAAGTGGATATAATTGATGACTTTTGAATGAGTGAATTTTGGGGATTATTTTTCTTCATAATTCAAATTCTCTTTAATTAGGCGAATTAAAAAATTTGCATTAAAAGAGAATTTTGGAGGGTTTTGAAAAATTCTTAAAATCCAATATATGTTGTTATATTCCTTGAATAATTCTTTAAATTCAATTATTCTTTAAATTCAATTATTCTTTAAATTCATAAGTATTAATGTATTATTATCTACAAAAATATCATTTTTAAAATGAGAAAAATTTCTCTAATTTTACCTCTACTTCTCTTCTTCCAAAGTCCTCTTCAAACTTCCAAATATTCCCTAATAAATTTCTCATTAAATCCTAATGAAGCATTATCCTCCTCTTACAACTTATCCACTTGCATAAAATTCACACCAACTTAATTATTTAATTGGTAAGGATTCAACTTAGATTTAGTTTGAATTCGCTGTTGATGTTGATGTGAGCACATTTAATTAAGTAAATAACAATAGACATAGGGATGGAACTATTAGTACAAGAAGGATGGAACTTACTACCATGGTGTTTCAAAGCCTTCTATGGTAGGGATGTTTTAAACGATAATAAAGTGTGATGTTATGAATATTGATAAAAAAATCAACTCTCAAAATTCTTTTTAATTAATATACCATCGTAATTAATTTATATAAATAAGGTGTCTAATATTAAAGACACAAGACATGACGTCTAACTAATAATATAAATATTTATAATAATATAAATATTTATAATTTAAAATTTAAAAAATACATCTTATCAATAATAACATTTGTAACTATATATCTATATATAAAACGAGATGATTGATTTTTTCAATCAATTATTGTACTTTATCTACTTATTTAAGGAAACAAAGAAACATGATCTGTGATAAAATAAATCATGCACTCAACCGATGGAAAATCCCACGAAGATTCAAACTTCCGTGGATGATTACAATCGAACCTTCTTTCCAACATTTGCATATGAGCTCATAACTCACAAATAGCAACAATGGCAATATGAAGTTTGACACAAATTCAAATTTATTTGATATATTATTGAAATTGATTAAAATTAATATGTTATATATTTTTATTAAACATCTTTAATTTTTATGAGTTTTAATAATATTAAATGATTTTATATTTGTATAAAATTTAATTTTATATGAATAATTTGTTTGATATAAATTTTAAATATAAATAAAAAAATATAATAAAATTAAGAAAGATAAAAATGATTAGATTGAAAAAGTTTAAATTTAAGATGGTCTATGTAAAGAAGTATCTAAAAGAAAGGATGTAAATGCATGATTAATATTATTTTGTTGGTGATGTATCAACTCATTGGTAAAGACAATTATTAGTATTATTTTAATGAATAATAATTTATCTCTTCTAAAAAAAATATAAATTAGCATTATTCTAGACCAAATATAATATATTTTTTTTGACTGACAATATAATTTTATTTTCACTTCTACAAAATTTAGTTGTTTCCTATTCTACACTGTATATCACAAGTGCAAACGGTCTTTCTAAAAAATGGATAGAAACGTTTATATATTGCTAGGCTTTTGGTCATTACAAGTATTACCATTGATTACCAATTCAAGAGGAAAAAAAATCCCATTATAACAATGAACACATCAATTAAAATGAGATTGTTGGCAAAAAATAGTACGAGGGTTAAAAGTCGAATAAACTATTTATTTATACTAAATAAAATCTTAAAATTATATAAAAATTAAAAATACATTCAACAAAAATCAATTCTCAAACAAAATATTAAAGATTGAGAATGCGACAAACAATAGATTCCAGTACTAGTATTCTAAATCCACATTTAATTATCAAGTAATTGCATTAAGTAAAATAAACTCTAACTATATAAATACGTATTATTAAAAAAAAAAAGTTCAAATTTTGACTAAAATGAAATTTTCTTTATCCGTTGATTGATCTCCGAATTACGAATACCTTTTTCCATTAAGAATCGGAAATACATCAATATCAACTTCCAAGTTCATGTATAATTTACTTGTGAAAAAAACGTTAATGTATAAATATAACTTGATTTGCATGCGGTGCGTTTTAAGAGTAAGGGTGTATCAAAGTCGAAACACGTGTAAGAAGGGACCCATTTACTATCCTACGCCGAATCGCGCATGACACGCCCATATATCGTAAAGAACACATTGCATGGAGTGCGCATTACGCCACCATTTATATGATAAAACCCCATGTTAGTTTGATTAGCAACTTGATTCAGCATGAGTTTACTGTCTTTCTCTGTCACACAGTTTTGGTCTGCTTAACAGCTGTTCATACACTCATTAATTAATCATCTTAATTTAATCACTCTCACTCTAACACACACAGCAAAAAAATAATAAAAGAGAGAGAGAAACAAAGAAAGAAAAAGAAAGCTGAGTTTAAATTCAGAGTCTAGAGAGAGAAACAACCATAAACTATGAAACAATCTATCTCTCACTTTCTCTCTCTAAAACCACCGTTTCGTAACTTTCGTTCATTCTTTGAGCTACATTCTCTCTCCCTCTCGCACTTCGTCTCTGCGTATTTGGATCCTAGGAGGTAAGAGAATTTGAATGTTTGTCTCTGTTTGCGTGTGAGTTCGTTTCGGCATCGGTTAGATCGGCCATGGCGGAATTTTCCGGCGACGTTGGAATGGAAGCGACGGTGGTGACGCCGACACCGTTGAATGTTTCTGGATCGTTTAAAGAAGGGAAGAAACCGTCGCTGAGACGTCCGCACTCGATGAGGCCTAGCTTGGATGCGGACGAGTTCATGAACTTGCTTCACGGTTCGGATCCAGTGAAATTGGAGCTTAATCGGCTTGAGAATGAAGTTAAAGGTGTGATAATGTGGTTCGATCTGGCTTGTTTTTGAATCGATTTTCGTTTCGTGATTGTTGAATTTGATTGTGGTGTGTTCTCTCTCTCTCTCTCTGTTGCAGATAAAGATAGAGAATTATCGGAAGCACTGGTGGAGATCAAAGCCTTGAAACACTCTGAACGGCTTAGAGAAAAGGCCGTTGAAGAGGTTTGCCTCTGATTTTCAGTTTCGTTGTATTCAATTAATTTTGAATTTCCATAATTATCATGCCGTTAATGTTTGGATTATGCAAACTTCGTTTGTTACTTATTTAGGAGGTTTTTTCAGTTTATACTTTTGCTCTCGACAATGCTTTTTGTTCTGATTGATTATTATTAATTATTTACTTATTCAAGAGAAAAGGGATTGAATCCTTTTTACAAGGCATTGTGTACAAGTCTGTGTCTACATCTTGATGATATTGATTTGAATTTTCTTCTATTGCGTTTGGTGTTTTTCATATGTGTTTTTTGTTCTAGATTTTTTCATATCATATTGTATGTGCGCAGTAATTATGTTTAGGCTGAATTAGAGGTGAGAGCAGATTTATTTGTTGGGTTTGTATTTTTAATCTTGGTTGTTGTAATGATATTTGTTTCTCAGTAATTATTGGTGCTTAATCATTCTTTGTATTTTTTCCAAGTAATTATATTTCAGAGTTGTAATTGGTGCTTAATCATTCTTTTGCATGTTTATACACAGTTACTTGAGAATTTGATCATTTGTCATAATTTTTTCTGTTCATTATGTTATTGCTATTTGTTAATGCATCCTTTAAAACTGTGTTAACTTGAAAATTAACATCCCCCCCGCCCTGTTTTTTACTTGTGCTGTAGCTTACTGAAGAATTGTCAAAGGTTGATGGAAAGCTGAAGTTGACAGAAAATCTTCTAGAAAGCAAAGTATCGCTTTGATCCTCTATCAAATTTAAGGATGAGTAATTTTTTCAGGCTGTGATATTTTACTGAACTGAGTATTTCATGCAGAATCTTGAAATAAAGAAAATCAATGATGAAAAAAAGGCGTCAATGGCAGCTCAGTTTGCAGCTGAAGCTACTCTTCGAAGGGTTCATGCTGCCCAGAAGGATGATGACATGCCTCCTATAGAAGCCATTCTCGCCCCTTTAGAGGCTGAACTTAAGCTTGCTCGGCAAGAGGTATGACGTTGTTATTCTATACTTTGAATGGTAGTTCCTGTCCGAAAATACCGATTAAAGGGGACTGGGGCTGGCTTGTCATAGGTGATTCATGTCATCATTGTTTTATTTGATTTATTTCTCACAGATTGCTAAACTTCAAGATGATAACAAAGCTTTAGATCGTCTTACCAAATCTAAAGAAGCAGCACTTCTTGAAGCTGAGAGGACTGTTCAGGTTGCCTTGGCTAAGGCCTCCATGGTGGATGATCTCCAAAATAAAAATCAAGAGCTAATGAAACAAATTGAGATTTGCCAGGTATTTGCAATCTTGTACTTGTTTCTCTCTCAAAATACATAGGAAGTTGTTACCATAATGATGTAACTTTTTTGTACTTGGTATTACCATCACCTCTCGCAGGAAGAAAACAAAATTTTGGATAAAATGCATAGGCTGAAGGTAGCAGAGGTTGAAAAGCTCACCCAAACTGTGAGGGAACTAGAAGAGGCTGTCCTTGCAGGGGGTGCAGCTGCAAATGCTGTGAGAGATTATCAGCGAAAATTTCAAGAAATGAATGTAATCTGTTAAATTCTCAGAGTTTGCTTTTCCAGTTGCTTTACTCTCTTGATTATATTTTAGCTTCTAGTTAAAAGTTTTTGAATGGTGTGTTTTACACTCTAGGAAGAAAGAAAAACTCTTGATCGGGAGTTGGCACGTGCCAAGGTATCAGCAAACAGAGTAGCTGTAGTAGTGGCAAATGAATGGAAAGATGCTAACGACAAAGTGATGCCTGTCAAACAATGGCTTGAAGACCGACGATTCTTGATGGTGGGTATAATTTTATTTCCTAGTCCTCTGTATTTAATCTTTTGTTGCTTTTTCTTTAAGTATGAATTTAAATTTTCCTGCACTTTGGCTTCACATTAACAGTTTCCATATTTTATTGAACCTCATTCTTACAGGGAGAGATGCAACAACTTCGGGATAAGCTTGCTACAGCTGACCGCACTGCAAAGTATGAAGCACAGTTAAAAGTAATAATCTGGTTTTACAGCCTGCTTGTATTAACTTAGGAGATAAGTTCTGCCATTACTCAAGGTAAACCTTTTACAATTTTCAGGAAAAATATCAATTACGGCTTAAAGTGCTACAGGAGAGTTTGAGAGAAACTTCTAACAGTATTAACCGCGGAACTTCAGAGGGAAGATGTGTTAGCAATGGGCCTTCTCGGCGTCAATCTCTTGGAGGAGCTGATAACATATCCAAACTGAACTCTAATGGGTTTCTACCTAAGAGAACATCATCCTTTCAACTAAGGTCTTCTGTGTCCTCCAGCACAGTTTTGAAGCATGCTAAAGGTGCATCTAAGTCTTTTGATGGTGGCTCTAGGTCACTAGAAAGGAGTAAAATTCTCCTAAATGGAAAGCCTCCAAGTTCCTCGTTTAACCAGTCTTCTGAAGGAACTAAAGACAGAGAGAAAAACGGTGATTGGAAAGGAAGTTTGGATGATAAGCCAAATGACTTCCCATTAATAGATGCAGAGGATAGTGTTCCAGGAGTTTTGTATGATTTTCTGCAGAAAGAGGTCCTAGTGTTGAGGAAAGCAGGTCTTGAAAAAGATCAAAGCCTAAAGGATAAAGACGATGCCATTGAGGTTAGTAATTTTTTAACCTGTTTGGATTTTAATCTTAGATTTCTTAGTTGACCATTGCAATCTTAGATAATTGTTGCAATGGTCATTATCTGCCAGATGCTAGCAAAGAAAGTGGATACATTGACCAAAGCTATGGAAGTTGAGGCAAAGAAAATGAGAAGAGAAGTAGCTGTCATGGAGAAGGAGGTAGCTGCAATGCGTGTGGAAAAAGACCAAGAGACAAAAGCAAAGCGTTTCAGCAATGTAAAGGGCCCTATGAACAGTGCCCAGCATCAGCTTGTTTCTGGGAGGTACTTCTTTTCCCCCTTTTTTTGGTCACATTCTTGTGCTTTTTATTCATTCTCTTCCTTATTAATTCATTCTCAGTCACATTCTTAGCTTGCTTTTTTCTGTAAATGATTCTGAGACTGGGAGCTTTTACTAGCTTATTAATTCATTATCTTCCTTATATCATTGTTTTTTTAAAGGAATAATTCGTTAAGACATTTTGTACCAGGACATAAACTAAATCAATTTTCTGATTATAGGTTACAAGAGTTGCATTTGTATGAATTTTTGTGTGGCAAAATTACAGGAGTTGCATTTTGTATGATTCTAAGCCCAGGTTTCTATGGCACATTCTTTAATGCAGCTTAACTTAGCTGTAATTCAACTGCATGGGACATCCTATTGTTTATGAAAATTTAGTTAGGTGTAATGATTTTGTTACACTATCATATTTATCTTAATGGGGTCCTCTTTCATGAGAATATTTTCCTTCAAATGTAGTATCATTTTGATTTTGGTTTGCTCTCATATTTATATCATTTCTACCAAACTACATCTGTATTTAATATATTCAAAGTCCCTATATTCCATTAGGCTTACTACAACTTATTTTTTGGTGCTTTGTCAACAATTCTTCAACTCGCCGAATATGTTCCAAGTTTCAAATGGGTCTTCTAGTGTCTTCAGAACCAATAAATTCTAACCTTAAGAACAGGAAACTATAGGTAGTGAATTGTTATTTTAAAACAGTATAACATTTCTCTTTTTATTATTTAAATGAAATAAGAACAAATTTTTAATGGGATAGTGGATAGTTATTTTAAACTTGAAAGCTTCTCTTTTCTCTATATTATTCTAAACAATAACACCATTATACAATTAAGCAATTGCTATTATCTTCAAAAAGTTGGTTAACATGCACACAATTAGGTGTATATTTCGAGATCGAGACACTTGTAGATAGTATGCTGTGGAACAAAATATCCTGAATATGGAGCTTACCCTTTAAATTTAAAGAAGAGAAATTATTATTATTTATTACAAATTAAACAATATGGTTTGTACTCATGGAATCTGATTGTTGCAATGATTGATATTCCCTATAATTTTTGGTCTGTTAATCTATCTACACAACCCTATAATGTTTATTGCATTATCGTGTAATCTTTTATTTATCTGAGTTATCCAGATAACAAACTGGTAGTTTTAATTATTTGCCTTCAAGGTTTTTTGTTGCCATTAATTATGTTTTCTTAACTAGTTAAACTAGGACCCAATTAAGAATTATGAATCAAAACAATAAAGGATTGAGGATGTGAATATATTGTTCAAGTTTGTTTTGTTGGCGGCTTATTAGTGAATTTTCGAATATTTTAAATAATCTCGCCGCCTTTGATTCTTTTGTTTAATTTTTCATGTTTATGCTTTTCCCAACAACTCTAATGATGGGGAATCTTTTGCGCAGAAATGTGACACGGGGAGGATTAACACGCAGCACCCAATGATAATTAGTCTCTTGCAGAGGCACGGAGTGGATTTTCATGGCATAATTATTCTTACCTCTGTTATTTTCATTATACCTTTGCTGTTTTCTCCCCAATTGATTATAAGATTGTAACCAGGTTCTGGCTACAGTTGTTAATGATATTGGTCATGGATTGAGGGTGAGAAAAGAATTTAAGTAATCAGTATGCATCTAACTTAGACTTTTGTGTTCTCTGCATAGAGAGATTGGCTAAGTAGCCAGGCAAAGGAAGATGATTAACTTGGAGCTAACTTTCAGCTTTTTATTGAGTGACTGTGTGGTTGTATAGGTAGCTTTATCTCTTCTTTTATCCATTTGGCAGTTGATATTTGTAATACGCAGATAGTGTGATTGTGTTGGTTCAGGTTTGTTCATATCTATGTAATCAAATCAAGAACTAAGCTTATTTGGTTGTGCATTACATTCATAGTTTCAATTTGATTGTAAGTTCATGTTTGAGTGAAGCACCACGTGCTCCCTTTTCATTTATTTCTCCCTTGTTAAACTTATAAGGGTAGTACTACCAGTAAAGTAACTTATACGGGTAGTATACGTACCTTTTGTACCTACAACTTCTTACTAGGAACTTCATCAAGCAGATTAAGCACAATGTTCTTCTAATTAGTTATTCGACTTAAAATATTTGTGAATCAATTTAGACCCACTCTAAGGCGGTACAGAGGTCAAGAACGCTATCTATTCTAAAACTTTGGTTGTTTACGGCATTTATCATATAGCTGCTCATAGCTGCAGGACTAGGGGGGCTTCAGTAGAATGAGCCCTATGTTGCATTGTGAGGACGAAAGATGCTTACTGCAAAGGGTTCGCTATATGATTGGGGTCCACATGGGATCTTCTCCACCCTAAGAATCGCCTAAAATATTGTATTCCAAGACTAACTGAAAGTTGGACCAAGTAGTCTTTTTCCTTTGTATTATTGTACATTCTCCATGAAAAATCTTTTTAAGTTTTAACTAATATCAGAAAACTGAAAAGTACATTAGAGATGAGTCAAATTCTATTTGTTAGAGCATGGATTGCACTTATTTATTTCTTCTTTTTTGTTCATTTCTTTATTGTGAGGACACTGACTTAAATAACTGAATGAGTCCCGTATAAGTGAACTAGTTCATTTAATTCTTGCGATCACATCGAAAGGGAAAGGGTGCCTATAAGGCCACACACTTACTGAATGAGCCCCATACAATCATAGAATGAGCCCTATGTATGTTGCATTGTGGTTGAAGTGAAGAAGAGTATATGAAAAGATGACTATATGATTTTACTTTTAATTTACATTAATTTTTTAAATATTATTTTTTGTTTATATTTTATTTCGAACAATGTGTATTTCTTTATATATTTTTTTTTGTATAATTGCTTTGTTGTGGTTATAAAAATTATGAATTAGATAAAATTAATTAATTTAAAAACATAAGAAAATTACTATTATTAATTAAACAAACAAGAAACAGATAAAGTTCTTTATCTATTATTTATTATCTATTGTCTATTATAATAATTAAAACAGAACTCCCAAAATTCTTCATCTATGTCACATCTTTCAATATTTGTCAACTCACTAAAATTTTGATGTTACACATTGCAAATTCATCTTCTATTCCATTATGTTTTGTTTCTTCAATTTATAATACAAACATTTTCATTTGTTCCAAGTACAATTATTCCATACATTATATAATTTCAACTTTAATTTATTATTCAATGACTCGTACAAAAAAATACAAATCATCCAATATCTTCAAAGCATCGCAATGCAAGTTCGACTACATACACACATCAAAATTTATCTTCTATTTTCTGACTACTCTCTTGTAAATTCTAAGTTCAAAGTACAACTATTTGTGTGACACACCCTTAGTTCACATATACTTCAATAATACTGTTTTTATATTGTCAATTATTGTTCAAGATCATATATCAATATTATTGCATAGGAAATGAATTTTTTTTTTCTAGGTTGAATGTGTGTCTCATAATATTTTTTCTTTTTATAATTAAAAAAACACAAATCATAATTGAAACAACAAAAAAATAAATAGTATTAAATATTTAAAAATGAAGAACTTCTAACTATTTCATTATTCGCTCGAAACTTTCTATGTCTTAAACATTTACAAACTTTTCTTGCCTATAATTTTTTCAACCACTCTTGAAGTTTCTTGACAATGTCAAATAATTATTTAAAAATTCCAAGACACACACGAATGAATTGTTTCAATATTTTGGATTTAACAAACTATCACTCACGAATGAATGTTATAATATATCACAAAGCACACAATATTATTTAGTGCATACTTAGATCGATAGTGAGATTGACAGAATTATGATGAACATATAAAATTGAAAATATGAAAAAATACATAAATTTATAAATCTAATGTTTCAAAACTAATATAAATTATATAAATTATATAAAATGAATAAATATTATAGCTAAATGTATAAATTTTACATTAAAAAAATACATAACTATTTAACAAATATATTATTAGAAGAACCACTTCAATAAAATAAAAAAGCTTGAATAAATCAATTCTACATTTAAATATATTTTGCAAGAATTATATTAGTCAATAATATTTTACTTTTTCTTTTGTACTAAAGCAAACCTAACTTATATATAATTATTGAAAAATATATTGACCTTTTAAGTATATAAACACTCAAGTATATTCTACTGTAAAACAAAATAAACATTACTTTTAAATTATATATTATTATTATTTTATACTCAATAATATATTAAATTCTACTTCGCAATGTGCGAGTTATTATTTTATACTCAATAATATATTAAATTCTACTTCGCAACGTGCGAATTATTATTTTATACTCAATAATATATTAAATTTTACTTCGCAACGTGAGTTATTATCTAGTTGTAATTGTAATAATGTATGAAAAAAATATAAATCGATACACTCTACACCTTTCTCATGGGGTAGGGGTGGCAATTACATTCATTAATCTATTATTCATCCAATATTTATCTATCGGAGAATTTTCTTCATAAGAGCCGAAGATGGAACTTCTCTGATCATTTACTTCAAATCCTATACTATTCGGGCTAATTCCATCAACCACCACTTCTTTCGGCTACGATTATTAATAAATATATAGTTTTATCAAATTATATTACTGTTATAATAATATAGTTTAATTTAATTAGTTAACGAACTTCAAATATATTCATCTATTAAAAAATGTGAATTGATGGATTGAATTTTATTCATGGTTGACGTGATGAATCAAATTTTATTGAATTGTAAACAGAAAATTTTAAGTAATGTTACTTTTTTTATTTTGATATTTGGATTTCAAATAATGTTACATTTTTGCACCTCTCTTTATTGTCATCATTGTCCACTTTCCCTCATCTTGATCACTTCTTGTAGCCAATTACACATCATTCACTCACCACTGAGAAGGCACCAAATTGATGTCACCACCACCTTCAAAGTCACATATCCATCATCATTTACGAAGTGAAGCAAATTGTAGTGAATACTATGATTTTTTTTTTACTAGACCTATTTCAACTATGATGATCAAGGCAACAAATCCAGAACCCAAAAGAACAAAAAACAACCAAGAATAACCATTTCAACCTGAGAATTTTTGACAGTGTTGAAAAAAGGCAATAGATATCAACGAGTTTATACTGTCATATAAATTTTGTCAAAAAATGCCTTAATTATAATGTGTTGCATGGAAGTTAAGAAAAATATAACTAACATTCACTGCACCTCAAATTATCTTAGGCTTCAAACCTCACTTCAATTAAAGACAGTGTGGCCTTGAGGATAATGTGAATAGCTAGAAAACTTGAAATTATAATATAAAATGGAAATATAGATGAATCGTTGTCCTTCATTTGATATGACAGTTATACTCTATAGTTGTTTCATCAAACAAAATAAAAATAAAAATAAAAATACATTCATTGTTGTGCTAAAGAGAAACAGTTCGTCTGTATAGCATTTCATCATCATTTTCCTCTTCCTCATCTGAAACTATATCATTCCCTGGTAGCTCTAATTTCCCACCAATATAAAATGAAGGACCTATACTTTCGGTTTCAATATAATTTCCCTGCAATCTCTCTTCAAATCTCTGGTCACTACAATTAAGCATCCAATTCAATGAACACTTTATCCCTTTACTCTTAAGCCTCTGGTATCTAGGTTTAATCCTTGATTCCAAACTATAAGTAAAGTATTCAGGGAACTCCACAAGCTCTTTTATGGGTCTACCCATTTCACTCTTGAAGAAGAAATAACTGTTCTTCATGAGCTCGACTCGCTGCGCAACCAACTGAGGACACTTGATCACCATACTAGCCACATCCTGCGACGGTATTGCCCTACCAAGTAAAAACTCAACCGGCTTCATAATCACATTTTGGTGAAGACTAACCACCTGTGGCATCTTCTCCACCACCTTTGCAAACCCTTCAGGATCAATCTTAAGCTTCAAACTGAAAAAATATTGTTGTGAAGACAATTTAGCCTTAAGAGGCAACCCAATAATCTGTGGATACTGAGCAATAACCGAAGGCAAACATTCCTTTCTCAAACCAAAACTAATTAAACAATCAACATTCGGTTCCACAGTCTCTTTAAGATCATAACCAAGTATATAAGCTCTTTTCTCAAACATCCTAGCTAGAATCTTCTTAGGTAACCCTAAATTGACCAAGTAATCAACAAGAGGCTTTATCATAGTACCAACTCTCATCCCTAAAAGATAAGGATACTGTGTAACCATTGGACCAATATCCCTAGGACTAACACCAATACTAACAAGATAAGCCACTGAAGTACTCATAGTACCTTCAAGCTTAAACCCTAGAAGTTCAGGATATTTTTGCAACACAAACCCAATATCATCCTTCTCCACATCAAGTCCTCTAAGGAACTTAATAACAGGAGCAAGTTCAACAATAACACTAGCATGCAAAACTTGTGGATAATTCTTAACAAATTCACCAAGTTTAGACCTTGAAATCCCAATTTTTTCCAAATACCCTAAAACAGGAATCATGTTTTTTCTAACACTACATCCCAACATCAAAGGATACTGATTAATGTCATCAATAGTTAAACCTAATTTCTGAAGAAACTCAACGCGTTCCCTCATGACATCAACGGTTGAAGGAAGCTCCAAATCCTGCAACTCATCAGGAATAATTCCTAAACCCTTGAGGTAATCGAAAACGATGACACGCGAAACAAGCTTCTCTTTTCGACCTTGAATCACACCCCATGTAACTGAAGGCATCTCGTATTCGGGAAATTTTGAATCTTGGGTTCCATAGAGATGGAAAAGTAAAACCCTAAAATTGTTTGAAATCTGGGGGAAATTGTGGTGTATTGGATGTGGAAGTGCATTTGGGTTTAATTTGTGAGGAATTTGTTGAGAAAGTTTGAAAGATGAAAAAATTGTGAGGTGTTTTCTTCTAAGCATTGATTGAAAGTGGAAGTGTTTAGGAATATGGTGGTTGAAATTGAAATGGCAGTGTAAAAGGTTGCTTCAAGTTTCAACAGAGTGAGTGACAGAGTCGAATTGTTGAAGAAAAAATGGAGTAGGGGAATGAAAAATGGGCCTACGGTCCTTACACGTTTATTTGGGCTGGACCCAAAACAAGGTGCTTTCCTTTATAGACTCGTACCCCACAAATGTGATAAATTGACGCATTTGTCCTCAGTTAAATATTAAAAATTATCATTTTCATTCACAATATTATATCTGTTTTTCGGTACATAAATTAATATTAATTTTATCTAAATTTTTAGTACATAATTTATATTCTGAAAAACTTTTTTTAATTTTTTTGATATATATCTCTTCACCTTAAAATTAATTTAAAGTTGTTCAAAATTATTAAATTTTTTTTTTAAGTTTTTTAATATTAGAAAAAAACTTTTTTTAAGATTCTTAAAACACATGTCGTCATCAAAAAAATTTAAAAAAAAATTATGGTAAGAAGACTTGAAACCACGCTTTTTCAATCTATTGTATAAAACGATACATATTTTTTTAACTTTTTGTACTAATACTTTTTTTTAAAAGGATTTTGATTTTAACTTTATATATCGAAAATCTTAAAAAAGTTTATGATAATTTTTAAAAATCTTTTACATATCGAAAAATTTGAATTAATTGGTACAAAAATCTTTAAATAATAAAAAAATTATAAATTTGAGTTTGTAAATTAATAAAAATTTTAAAAAATAAAATTGACATTTAAAAAATATTATAAGGTATAAATATAACAGTGAGGAAAGATATAAATTTCATTCCTTTTCAGTTTGATTGTATTTTTATTGAATATCATTTATTATTAATTTCTGCATCAATTTTCTTTTTCTTCTCCTCCTTTATTATTTTTTTCCACTAACTCTTTCGGGTTCGAAATATATGCTGCATTTTAACCGTCGGGTCTAAATCGAGATTAATTAATTACGTAAAATTGTCTATATCAGATTATTTGTTATATCAAACTACATTATGAGGTAATTACAATATATATCACTTCCCTTTTTCACACGTAGAAGTTCTTTAAGTATTTTACGTTGCAATTATGGTATTATATTTTCAAGCATTCCCCGTTGCACGGACCTTCTAGGATTCATTAGTGGTTTAAGGATTACATCCGTTAATTATTATCAAATTAATAATTGAAAATAAAAAATAAAAAAAGAATGAAGTGAAACATGACAAAGCTAAAACGAGGAGATTTTACTGACTTATTTATCTTTTTAATCTGTAAAAAAGGTATTTATCTATCTATTTAGTGAAATGTCATGTCGGAGAGTCACCATAGTCTTCAAACGCTGACTTTAGAGCTAACTTGTTTTTGAACTACCACCCCAACCTCATTCATACATACGTACAGGTGCACAGGTAAAATTACGATATCCCCCTTACGCACTTGAATTAAAGATCCGTTTAAAATCAGTTTGGTTTCTTCGTCCTTTTTATATCCCATTTTTGTTTTGCTGTTAAAGTTGGTATTCCTTTTTGGATGCGCATTGTGATTCTGAGTGAGTGCTTCTCAAACAAACTCATCCGATCTGAAAAAACCCTCACATTTCTCAACCGTTCATCTGATTCCGATCTGATCTGCGATATTCGGAATCCAACAAAATGGCGACCATGACTAGCTTGATCGGTCTCATCAACAAGATCCAACGAGCTTGCACCGTCTTAGGAGATCACGGTGGTGAGGGTTTATCTCTCTGGGAGGCTCTTCCCTCCGTCGCCGTTGTCGGAGGACAGGTTCAAATTCTATTCTCTTCCTTCTTTTTAATCAAATTCCATAAACCTTTTTTAAAATATTAAATCTCATTTGTTCAATTTCTACTACTATCAGAGTTCAGGAAAATCCTCTGTGTTGGAAAGTGTCGTCGGAAGAGACTTTCTTCCTCGTGGATCTGGTATTCCTCCTCACTTTCTTACTCTTCTTACTTTTTTTCTGCTTTCATTTCCTATATTCATTTAGATTTTAGATTTAGATCTCTTTGATAACTACAATCACAATGTAGTTCAGATAGTAGTAAGTTATAGTTATCTATGAAGCATAGATACCACTAATAATTTGAAAAAATAAAAGTGATTGATCGGAACTACAGTTGCTAGTGTCATACCATTGTCACACATCATTAGATGTCGGATACTTGGGCAAACTTTTAACCTGAAGTGTCGGTGCAATGTGGTGTTACATAGATAGGTATAGATATATCATATTCTATGAATGATAGCATGCTATGCTGAGGAGTGGTTATTAGTTACTGTTTGTTGAGTAAGATTTTAACAAGTTTTATTTTTTATTTTTTTTATTTTATAATATCTTTTTAGTTTAGTTTACTGTAAACAGCTGCTGGAAAGTTGTACATTGTATTGATGGCAGTGGAGGATTTCATTATTTTCAGTTCCCTCTGAATGAATGCTTTTTGATGTTGTCATATTCATTATTTTTAAGGTATTGTTACGCGGAGGCCACTGGTACTGCAACTTCATAAGACTGAAAATGGCCAGGAATACGCCGAGTTTCTTCACATACCAAGAAAGAGATTCACTGACTTTGGTAAATTAAGTTTTTAACTGAAAATTAACGAAGTTTCTTCTTTTGTTACGAAAAGATGTTTAATAATGAGTAGCTAAGCTAGCATCTTGTACAGCCGCATGAAATCATTTTGTTTGTATGGTAATACGTCATTATTAGTTGAACTCGTGAAGACTTAATGTACAATCTATCCTCTCAAAGAGAGCGGCAAATTTAACCACTTGCAGCAAAAATTTAGCAGTTACTACTTATTAGTAAGTTATAGGAAAACTTATTGAGTTTCTAGCAAACTTAAGTTTTTCAAATTGGCAATTATTTATAATACTTACCTTATGTTTTCAAAATAGAGGCTAGGATTGTGTCCATTGTTCAGTTTGAAAAGATTTCATAGTTCTGTGTCATGTACATTCTTAACTAATTGATTCTTTTCTGCTCTTTTAATGCCCATGCAGCTGCTGTGAGGAAAGAAATAGCAGATGAAACAGATCGAATAACTGGGAAGTCAAAGCAAATTTCAAATGTTCCTATTCAACTCAGCATTTACTCACCAAATGGTTTGTACTTTATAGCTGCATTGTCCATGTGTAGCGTGATGGATCAAACTTGAAAGCAATTAGAAAAGTGCAAAATTGTCTTGTTGTCCTTGTTATCATTGAGAAGTAACATGTGCATTGGAGTAAAATTCATGTAGAACCCACTATGTCTTCTAGAGCACACTTTTTTCATGACAATTGGGGTAAAATTCATGTAGAACGCAATATGTCACATGGGCCCACTCAATATTCTAAGGTTAAAAGAGAACTTCACATTAATGTTGGTTGAATTCTGAAGATTCTCTCGTCCTTTTCTACTGGTGAATGTTTTGCAAATTAAATGAACTATCCTATAATTTAAATGATTTGTTTGATAGGGTAATTATTTAACCAGGTTCTTTCTCCAAAATTGAAGATTTACTCCTCTTTAGGTTGTTGATTTAGATTCTGTGTAGATAGCATGCAGTCTTGAGCATTGGTCTTTTGGTGGTAAAGAAAATTCACTAGGATAATAATTATAATTATGAGAATAATTGTAATTGCAAACAATGATTGCTTTGGTATAGTGGACTGCAGACCGGCTTTATCTTTTTTTTGGTCTGAATGTTTCATGCCATGTGGCACTTGCTCCTTGTTTGGAAAGCATAATCAATTTCCTATGGTTGTAGAACAATAGGTTTCTCTTTTAATCTGTACTCTCCTTGTAGGGAGATGGGAATATGAAAACATATGATTTCTTTTTCACTCATAATGCCCTCTTTCCATATGACTCTTTGGTTTAAGATATCAGATATATGATTCTTTTGTGGGGTTTTATCTGCAGTTGTAAACTTAACCCTGATAGATCTTCCCGGGTTGACGAAGGTTGCAGTAGGTAAACCTGAATATTTTTCCCAATACTTAAAAATTGAGTGGCATTCTTAGAAGACTTGTCAAAATCTAAATTATACTGAAATTTTGGCTTCTTTCACAGAGGGACAACAAGAGAGTATTGTTCAAGATATTGAAAACATGGTCCGTTCATATGTTGAGAAGGTAATTATATTCTTGAATTGAAGAGAAGAGCACAGTAGTCATATATGATTTTAAATTTTATCAAGCAAGCATGATATAAAGAACTATACTTGAATCTATACACTGTAAACCTCTTTCAAATAACACCATTTTCACGAAATCTATCATTTTTATCTTTAATTCTGGTAAAGCTTAAACCAGAATTTTACATTTTTTGTTCCTTCTTAGTTAATGGAGAAAGTGAGGATCCATTCACAATTTTCTCATAGTTGCACATAAGTTCATTGTCAACCTTATCTATATTTGTCTGTCTGACTGACCATCTTACATCTTAATGCTAGAATCTGTAAACCATATCAGGACTCAACTTTGAAGAAACTGGATAATGTAGTTAAAGGATTAATAAATTACTCAAATCCTCAGTTGATGGAAATTGTAATTGATTAAGTTCACCTCTTTCTTTTTTATGTAAAGAAGGGGTCAAGAAGATTAGAAATATGAAAAATTGATTTGAAGGTTGTGTGGAACTTAAAATTGGATGGTAAAAACAACAATAAGAAAGTAAACATAGTATCACAAAAATGAGAATGGTGTGATGGATGTGTAATTGCACAAGGCAACATATGCCTGGAAATACAATCATTAGAGAGAAAATTGGGGTAACCTCCAACGTAAAAAAAATTGTAGGATCTAGTCTTGGATGGTGTGGACATGATTGGAGCAGATTTTTAAAAGCATTAAGGAGAGTAATTAGATGGAGGATGGTCTGATGATTAGTAGAGAGAGATCAAGGAAAACTCTAGACCAAACAATTAAGAGAGCTTTAGACGGAAATGGTCTATCTTTGGATATAATGTAATATATGGAAAGAATTATAAGACATTGATTGATCTATGTAACCAACCCCGGCAAGTGGGAAAATACATCATTGTTGTTGTAAAGAAGGATCAAAACTAAAAACACTAGACAATAACAATTCTCTCATAACTAACGACAGTCATATTCGCCTTCACCAGTAAAGATAGAAAACATCGCACAATAATGTGTTGTATTGTTGTAATACTCTTTTGCAATTCATCTGTCATTTTAAGCATTCTAAATTGCCTTCCTAATATATTTTTAACTAATTCAGTATCTAATCGAGTTCCTTCATTGTGAAGCCAAATTGCATTATCTTAGCTATCTCTCCGGCCAATCAAGATATTGCCACTTCAGATGCCATAAAAATTGCAAAAGAAGTTGACCCTTCAGGTATGGCTTTTTATGCTGGAATGAATTCCGAGGATATAGGCTGCGCTTCTTCCAATTATTTTCTTCCTCGTTTCATTTTTAGCGAGCATTCACGTGGAGAAAACCTTTCTTTTATTATTATTTCAGGTGAAAGAACATTTGGAGTGGTTACAAAACTTGATCTTATGGATAAAGGAACTAATGCAGTTGAGGTATGATTTCTCTAACTACTGCTTGCTTATCTTCTGTTTTGGTGCTCGATAACTTCAATTAATTTCTATGTAATTGAGTGTGAAATTGTAGTTTATCATTGAGTGCAAACTGATGGATGTTCTTTATGTGACACATGAAGGTTCTCGAGGGAAGGCAATACAGGCTGCAGCATCCATGGGTTGGAATTGTGAACCGTTCACAAGCTGATATTAATAAAAATGTTGACATGATTGCTGCTCGAAGGAAGGAACGTGAATATTTTGAGACAAGTCCTGAATATGGACATTTGGCACATAAAATGGGCTCAGAATATCTTGCTAAACTTCTATCTCAGGTATTCTCATTTAGTATTTCTAATTTTATTGACGTCATTTTCTGTAACATTTTTATTGTGTCACTAAACTTCCTATGGATTTCGAATTCATCTAATGAGAAATGATTTTCTTTCCTTTCTTTCACTGGCTTGCATGATTTCAGCATTTGGAGCAAGTTATCAGGCAGAAGATACCTAGTATCATTGCTCTAATAAACAAGACCATTGATGAGCTTAATGCAGAGTTAGACCGCATTGGCAGGCCGATTGCTGTGGACTCTGGGGTCAGAGATGAGATCTATGATGAAATTAATTTTCTTAGAATTGAAATAACCTAGTTTCTGCTTGTACAGTTATAATAAGTTGTACTGCTTATTTATGTAGGCCCAACTGTACACTATTTTAGAGATGTGTCGTGCATTTGACAAAGTATTTAAAGAACATCTGGATGGGGGGTAAGTGTGGTTATTTAGTTATAGTAGCTTGTAGTATGCTATTGTTTTTCATTTTAAAGAATGGTATGCAACTATTTTCCCCGCTTATAGTGTTAAGATTCTTTGAGAGTTTATTAATGTATTTGATTAAGTGACCAACCTCTATTTCAGACGTCCTGGTGGGGACCGGATATATGGAGTTTTTGATCACCAATTACCAGCTGCTTTGAAAAAGCTTCCCTTTGATCGCCATCTTTCCTTAAAAAATGTCCAAAGAGTTGTCACTGAAGCTGATGGATATCAACCTCATCTGATTGCTCCTGAGCAGGGTTATAGGAGACTCATTGAAGGGTCTATCAGCTATTTCAAAGGCCCAGCTGAAGCCTCTGTGGATGCTGTAATCTTCTTGTCTTTACTATATGTTATACTCTCATTCCGTTCCTTGGTCTCTTATACCCGGTGGAATTGCATGATTTTAATATGAAATACATGATTATTTAATCATCTTTCACATGTACTTGCTTTCTTTATTTTCAAAAGAATGCTTTTATCTCCTTTCAAGTGGCTCATCTTTTCAGTTTCGATCATAAAGGATTTCATGATCGAATGGATAAATAATAAGCATTTGTAATTATAATGATCATACATTTCCATCTATTAAGAATGCCTTCATATTTTCCTTTTATTTTCCACCACATCAACCCAGATATTGGCCACTGTTGAAACCGAAATTGCATGCTCTAGAAGTCCTAGTGCCGAATTCTTTTTGTTTTCTGTACATCTTTTTTGATGATATACCATTTCCCAAAGTTGTAATCCTGTATTCTTGTAACATTGAAATTAGATTTCTTTGCACCCTGCCCATTGTGGCACTTGGTAGGAAAAGTTACTTCCCATGGTGATTGTGTATCTTCTGATGACAGTTTAACCTGTTTTTTTTCCTTCTCTTTTTTCTTTATGTTGTATAATTGAGATTATGTTCTTTCCATCTATAAGTTAGACGGTCTTTTATTTTTCAGGTCCATTTTGTTTTAAAGGAACTTGTACGTAAGTCAATTGCAGAAACTGAGGTAAGCAACATGAGTTGATATGATTCTTTTTCTACTAGTCATGACTTTCAAATATAGACGTGCATGTTGGATGAGGTTGTTCATATTCAACATTTAATTCATCTGCGTCAGTGTTGGTTACTAGTTTTCCTTTTATGCTGAGAAAAAAATAGTGAATCTTCAAGAACTAATGATGCAAGATATCATATCTCAGCTCTAAATAACTGATGTTAGGGGCCAACATGCTGATGAGGCCTATAAATAATATTTACTCTAGGATTTAATAGGAATTACTGATTTTTTGGGGGGAGGGGTGGAGAAGGGGAAACACAAATGAAATTGATTCTTACAGGTATGCTACTTCATGGTGTGTAGGAATTAAGAAGATTTCCAACACTTTCAAATGATATTGCAACCGCTGCAAATGATGCTCTGGAAAAATTCCGAGACGAAAGCAGGAAGACAGTTATGCGATTGGTTGATATGGAGTCTAGCTATCTAACAGCAGAATTTTTTAGGAAGATTCATCTCGAACCAGAAAAGAACCCAAATGGACCACCAAATTCAAACCGGAATGCTCCCCCCACCATGGACAATTATACTGACAATCACCTCCGCAAGATTGGTACATAATTTTGTATTGGCCTTCTCTAAACATTTAAGTATAAATTGCATTCTTTAAGTATATTATTATTATAAGACTACAGGGCTGGTTTGGTTGGAATGGATATTAAAATTTTAAAATTTTACATGCCTTGTCACATGGAATTGTTGTATCTATCTCTCTTCACGACATGAATATCAATAAGTAGTAAAAGGGTCTGGCCAATTTAATGTTTATGAAGAGAGAGATAGACACAAATATTTCATATAATCTTATCATGTGAAATTTTGATAGGGAGGATCTCTTCCCCTTTTCTTGAAAGAGCTTATAACATCATAAAGATTATTTTTATATACGTATTTAAAACACATTTTTACATGAACATACAACCTATAACGCACCTGCTGAGGTGGAGTTCAAGTAAAGGTGAGACCCATGACAGAATTATTACAGGGGGCACTCTTACCTTAATGTGATAAATTTAGTCACGACTTAAACCCATGATCTCTAGTACTATCAACGAAAAAATACATTTTTTTTAAACAAATACAATATTTTTCATATGCTAAATTTTAAAAATAAAAAAAAAATAAACTTTTTCATAAGATTATTCCAACTAAAATGAAAGAAAAATGCATTTGAAGAGTTTCTTTTATTTCATATCTTGTGTAAGTTATTTTTCCTTCAAAATGGAGTTTGTAAAGGTGGGTTTATATTTATGTGTCATGCAACTACTAATTTTGGATTTTGATTCTACATTGTTTAAGCAGATCTGTAAAATTAGACATTTAACTAAGTTAAAATATATTATTTTCCTTGTTTCAGGCTCAAATGTAAATGCTTATATCAGCATGGTTTGTGATACGCTTAAGAATACCATACCAAAAGCCGTAGTCTATTGCCAAGTCAGAGAAGCCAAGAGATCATTGCTAAACTACTTTTACGTTCAAGTTGGAAAGAAGGAGGTACGATTTTGTAACTTCTGTTCAAACTTTTATCCCATCTAAGATACAATTTCCTCTCATTCCTTTAAGATGTTATCGTCATGGTATAGATAAGTTACAATTGTGTTGGGCATGTATGACTTGTGAGTTTAGCTATATTACAATTACAACACTTCATTTTTCATGGAAAAGGAAAAAACTTAATGAACTTGCTACATTTCTCAGTGAGCATATGAAATGATTATTGTGCATATCATGGAGTTGTTGTAACAAATACTTGATGTGGTGAATCTATTGTTGGATGTCTTTGAATATGTTTATTTCAGGCTACCCTAGTTGAGCATATTTAACTCGTAAGCAAAGTAGCATAGATCAACATAGGCATGACATTAAGATAGTCAGGCACAAACATTAGGGATTTGTCTTGCTTGTTGCAGTAGATATTTTTTTTTTACCATAATTGCTTTAGAATTAATAAAGCATGTATTGTAACATTTTGTGTGATAAGATTATAGCTGAAAACTTATTGTATGATATGCAGAAGGAGAGATTGGGCGCCATGTTGGATGAAGACCCAGCCCTAATGGAAAAGAGGAATCAAATAGCTAAAAGGCTTGAATTGTACAAGCAAGCTAGAGACGATATTGACTCCGTGGCTTGGAAATAAACAAGATCCCAGATTTTACAACAGATACTGTGAGGAAGAGTTGCCATAGATTTTGGTATTTTTATAATCAAACTCAGACAGACTATGATTACAAGAAATTGATTTGAACTGCATATATTCTTTTGGCCCTGTGTATAAAGCCACTGAGTTCTATGTTGTGATTCTATGTAACAATAGAGTTGTTGGTTATGTTTTTTTCCCCTCAACCATGTTGATTATTTTAGAAGAGCATACCATTTTAAGTTACATATTTCGTTCTCTGCTATATGACAATAAACTTGAAGTAGAGGCAACAAAACTTAAACGTCAAACTTATTTACAATATCAATCATGTTGATTATTTTATAAGAGCTTACTTTTCTTTGAAACAATCATACTCTTTTTATAACTTTCTTATATTCAAACAAGATAGTACAATTTAATAATAAGTCAAACTTATTTACAATATTAATGTATAATTATTAAACTCTTTGAACATGGATTGTATGTTGTGGAACTGTTTCACGTTTCAAATTTCAATGACTTAATTATGACATTTTATAATTTGAAATTTCAGATAAATTATAGGGATTTTAAAAGAATAAATGTATCATTTAAAATAATTGAAATCCATTAATTTTAATGATAAAAGTAAAGGAGATCTATCCGATGGGATTCAGTCTAGCGGAAGGAGTTAAACTCTGACAATGTGGTGAATCCGAGTTTAAACTCTGACAATGTGGTGAATCCGAGTTTGAATATTTGTTGGACGACGTATCCACATTTAGTGTTTGACGCTCTT